>NC_139020.1:86673206-86949373 GCF_964662115.1 Mustela nivalis
TTTTAGTAGCTTTACATATAAAAAAATATGCTTATGTATGCCGTAAGGTACTTTAATCCTTGTCATATCTATAAAGTAATCAGACTATTGATAGTACCATCTCAATTTCAGAGTTGAAGAAATGGAACCCTAGGATGTTCAATGACATGTTCAAATCTCATAACAGAAATGAAACCCCTGACTTCTTTCAACATTTTTTGCAGCTACACAAATCCATTGTCTCTTTTACTAATAGACTATTTTTAAATCCATTATCATGAACCTGAATTTTTTACTATTATGTTTTTATTATTGAATGCATCCTAATTAATGAAAAAACAGGTGAACTCCCTAGAAATTCTTGCCACAATCTGCTTTACTAGTTTAACATTTCAATACTCCCATCATTGGCCATAGACTTATATAAAACTGACTCAGCTATTTTCCATACAATTGCAGGTTTGCTACCAAAGTCAGTGTACACAATATTTCAGCTTTCTGGAATGGCCTTAAATACTTTATGCTAACTATTGCCAAACTATTACTCACCCTGGTTTCATTTCCTCCTCCTCGAGGAATACTTTCATGATATTCTGATCAAATCAAGGTCAGATTTTTTCCTCATGAGTTCCCATAAACTTTACAGTATTTTTATATAAAAAAAGGAAGCTGATTGCTTGAGTATCTGTCATAATCTTTGAAATAATGTTCATAAAATTATATTCACATATTATTAATACACAGTTTGACAACAGAATGTAACTATACATAAATTTATGCAGTTAGTTGGTGTTGCTCGCAGGTGTCAATAATTATTGGCAAGATGGGAGTTGAAGAAATTCAGGGGAACTCTTTTTGAACTAAAAAAAAATGATTTAAAATTTAAGAGCAGAAATAAGAAAAGATAAAGAAATGGAAACTGAGTAGATAATTTAAAATGTAAAGATGGATGTTATCATCCAGAGCCAGGTTAAGATTTGGAACATAGCAAAACATAAACTTTCCTAATATTTCCAGAATTTTTCTGTCTGCCACTCATGCCAGGTTCAATATTTATGTCTTATCAGAGCAACAGAGCGTTGAAGACCCTAAGGAAAAAATACAGAAAGCCAAATAGTGGGTTTGTTAATTAGCTATGCAAGGTTAGGAGGTGGAAAGGAGTTAAAAAAAAAAAAAAAGATGATGGAAGAACATCTAAGACAGAAAAGAAGAAAGGGAAAAGTAAAAGGCAAACAGGCAGAGGAAAACATTATATTAACCTACGTGTGGAGGTCAAGAGATTGTTAAAGGTGCGCATACAACAAAATAAACAGTAGCCAGACTGGACCAGTAGCATACTTAATGATTTGTGACTTTATATAATTCCATGGTATAAGTCTCGGGACCATAGAGGTGCCTGTGTCCAGATACTGCCCTAACAATAGTCTAGGGTTTGCATAAACTCTTCCGGAATTTTTCTTTCATTCTATATTGTAGGTTGTACCTAACATACCTAACTGGATTAACACAAAGGTAATGGTTAGACCATTTTATTTACACATATCTCCATATCTACTCATCTAACAGTTTATCAAATTATGATGTTTCATGTACTGGGTTTTCTAAAGATTATTTCATTTCACTTATTCTTTTGAGTCATTTTTTAAAAATTAAAATTAAAATTACACATGTATTTTAATTTCTGCTTAAATTATATAAAATTGTTTTACACAAGGATTAATGCACAAATAAAAAATGGCTAGTATTCTATATTGCTATTTAGGAGGATATTAATATGGCAGATAAACAAAAAAATGTTCTATAGATATCACTTATTTTTTTTTAAGATTTTACTTATTTATTTGACAGACAGAGGGGTCAAGTAGGTGGAGAGGCAGGCAGAGAGAGAGAGAGAAGGAAACAGGCTCCCTGCTGAGCAGAGAGCCTGATACGGGACTTGATCCCAGGACCCTGGGACCATAACCTGAGCTGAAGGCAGAGGGTTTAACCCACTGAGTCACCCAGGTGCCCACAATTCAACAGTTCTATACATGTCTCAGTGCTCATCGTGGTAAGCGTACTTTTCATCCCCTTCACCTTCTTCATCCATCCCCATATCCACCCCCCTTCTGGTAACAACTAGTTTGTTCTTTGAATTTAAGAGTCAGGTTTTTTGTTTGTCTCTTTTTTTCCTTTGTTTTGTTTCTTTTTTTTTTAATTTTTAATTTTTAATTTTATTTTTTTTCTTTTTAAGATTATTTTTTATTTTTTAATAAACATATATTTTTATCCCCAGGGGTACAGGTCTGTGAATCACCAGGTTTACACACTTCACAGCACTCACCAAAGCACGTACCCTCCCCAATGTCCAGAATCCCACCCCCTTCTCCCAAACCCCCTCCCCCGAGCAACCCTCAGTTTGTTTTGTGAGATTAAGAGTCACTTATGGTTTGTCTCCCTCCCAATCCCATCTTGTTTCATTCATTCTTCTCCTACCCACTTAAGCCCCCATGTTGCATCACCACTTCCTCATATCAGGGAGATCATATGATAGTTGTCTTTCTCTGCTTGACTTATTTCGCTAAACATGATATGCTCCAGTTCCATCCATGTTGTCGCAAATGGCAAGATTTCATTTCTTTTGATGGCTGCATAGTATTCCATTGTGTATATATACCACATCTTCCTGATCCATTCATCTGTTGATGGACATCTAGGTTCTTTCCATAGTTTGGCTATTGTGGACATTGCTGCTATAAACATTCGGGTGCATGTGCCCCTTTGGACCACTACGTTTGTATCTTTAGGGTAAATACCCAATAGTGCAATTACTGGGTCATAGGGCAGTTCTATTTTCAACATTTTGAGGATCCTCCATGCTGTTTTCCAGAGTGGCTGCACCAGCTTGCATTCCCACCAAAGGTGGAGGAGGGTTCCCCTTTCTCCGCATCCTCGCCAGGATCTGTCATTTCCTACTTGTTTATTTTAGCCATTCTGACGGGTGTGAGGTGATTTCTCATTGTGGTTTTGATTTGTATTTCCCTGATGCCGAGTGATATGGAGCACTTTTTCATGTGTCTGTTGGCCATCTGGATGTCTTCTTTGCAGAAATGTCTGTTCATGTCCTCTGCCCATTTCTTGATTGGATTATTTGTTCTTTGGGTGTTGAGTTTGCTAAGTTCTTTATAGATTCTGGACACTCGTCCTTTATCTGATATGTCATTTGCAAATATCTTCTCCCATTCTGTCAGTTGTCTTTTGATTTTGTTAACTGTTTCCTTTGCTGTGCAAAAGCTTTTGATCTTGATGAAATCCCAATAGTTCATTTTTGCCCTTGCTTCCCTTGCATTTGGCGTTGTTCCTAGGAAGATGTTGCTGCGGCTGAGGTCAAAGAGGTTGCTGCCTGTGTTCTCCTCAAGGATTTTGATGGATTCCTTTCACACATTGAGGACCTTCATCCATTTTGAGTCTATTTTTGTGTGTGGTGTAAGGAAATGGTCCAATTTCATTTTTCTGCATGTGGCTGTCCAATTTTCCCAGCACCATTTATTGAAGTGGCTGTCTTTTTTCCATTGGACATTCTTTCCTGCTTTGTCGAAGATTAGTTGACTGCAGAGTTGAGGGTCTATTTCTGGGCTCTCTATATTGTTCCATTGATCTATGTGTCTGTTTTTGTGCCAGTACCATGCTGTCTTGTTGATGACAGCTTTGTAATAGAGCTTGAAGTCCGGAAATGTGATGCCACCAACATTGGCTTTCTTTTTCAATATCCCTTTGGCTATTCAAGGTCTTTTCTGGTTCCATATAAATTTTAGATTATTTGTTCCATTTCTTTGAAAAAGATGGATGGTACTTTGATAGGAATTGCATTAAATGTGTAGATTGCTTTAGGTAGCATAGACATTTTCCACAATATTTATCCTTCCCATCCAGGAGCCTGGAACATTTTTCCATTTCTTTGTGTCTACCTCAATTTCTTTCATGAGTACTTTATAGTTTTCTGAGTATAGATTCTGTGCCCCTTTGGTTAGGTTTATTCCTAGGTATCTTATGGTTTTGGGTGCAATTGTAAATGGGATTGACTCCTTAATTTCTCTTTCTTCTGTCTTGCTGTTGGTGTAGAGAAATGCAATTGATTTCTGTGCATTGATTTTATATCCTGACACTTTACTGAATTCCTGTACAAGTTCTAGCAGTTTTGGAGTGGAGTCTTTTGGGTTTTCCACATATAGTATCATATATCTGTGAAGAGTGATAATTTGACTTCTTCTTTGCTGATTTGGATGCCTTTAGTTTCCTTTTGTTGTCTGATTGCTGAGGCTAGGACCTCTAGTACTATGTTGAATAGCAGTGGTGATAATGGACGTCCCTGCTGTGTTCCTGACCTTAGCGGAAAAGCTTTCAGTTTTTCTCCATTGAGAATGATATTTGCGGTGGGTTTTTCATAGATGGCTTTGATGATATTGAGGTATGTGCCCTCTATCCCTACACTTTGAAGAGTTTTGATCAGGAAGGGATGCTGTACTTTGTCAAATGCTTTTTCAGCATCTATTGAGAGTATCATATGGTTCTTGTTCTTTCTTTTATTGATGTGTTGTATCACATTGACTGATTTGCGGATGTTGAACCAACCTTGCATCCCTGGAATAAATCCCACTTGGTCGTGGTGAATAATCTTTTTAATGTACTGTTGAATCCTATTGGCTAGTATTTTGTTGAGTATTTTAGCATCTGAGTTCATCAAGGATATTGGTCTATAGCTCTCTTTTTTGATGGGATCCTTGTCTGGTTTGGGGATCAAGGTGATGCTGGCCTCATAAAATGAGTTTGGAAGTTTTCCTTCCATTTCTATTTTTTGGAACAGTTTCAGGAGAATAGGAATTAGTTCTTCTTTAAATGTTTGGTAGAATTCCCCGGGAAGCCATTTGGCCATGGGCTTTTGTTTGTTTGTAGATTTTTAATGACTGTTTCAATCTCCTTCCTGGTTATGGGTCTGTTCAGGCTTTCTATTTCTTCCTGGTTCAGTTGTGGTAGTTTATATGTTTCTAGGAATGCATCCATTTCTTCCAGATTGTCAAATTTATTGGCATAGAGATGCTCATAGTATTTTCTTACAATAGTTTGTATTTCTTTGGTGTTAGTTGTGATCTCTCCTCTTTCATTCATGATTTATTTGGGTCCTTTCTCTTTTCTTTTTGATTAGTCGGGCCAGGGGTTTATCAATTTTATTAATTCTTTCAAAGAACCAGGTCCTAGTTTCGTTGATTTGTTCTATTGTTTTTTTGGTTTCAATTTCATTGATTTCTGCTCTGATCTTTATGATTTCTCTTCTCCTGCTGGGCTTAGGGTTTCTTTCTTG
This sequence comes from Mustela nivalis, assembly GCF_964662115.1. NCBI lineage: Eukaryota > Metazoa > Chordata > Mammalia > Carnivora > Mustelidae > Mustela > Mustela nivalis. The sequence goes on from NC_139020.1 coordinate 86,678,524, forward strand.
TTCTTTCTCCAGCTCCTTTAGGTGTAGGGTTAGGTTGTGTACCTGAGACCTTTCTTGTTTCTTGAGAAAGGCTTGTACCGCTATATATTTTCCTCTCAGGACTGCCTTTGATGTGTCCCACAGATTTTGAACCGTTGTATTTTCATTATCATTTGTTTCCATGATTTTTTTCAATTCTTCTTTAATTTCCCGGTTGACCCATTCATTCTTTAGAAGGATGCTGTTTAGTCTCCATGTATTTGGGTTCTTTCCAAACTTCCTCTTGTGGTTCAGTTCTAGCTTCAGAGCACTGTGGTCTGAAAATATGCAGGGAATGATCCCAATCTTTTGATACTGGTTGAGTCCTGATTTAGGACCGAGGATGTGATCTACTCTGGAGAATGTTCCATGTGCACTGGAGAAGAATGTGTATTCTGTTGCTTTGGGATGAAATGTTCTGAATATATCCGTGATGTCCATCTGGTCCAGTGTGTCATTTAAGGCCTTTATTTCCTTGCTGATCTTTTGCTTGGATGACCTGTCCATTTCAGTGAGGGGAGTGTTAAAGTCCCCTACTATTATTGTATTATTGTTGATGTGTTTCTTTGATTTTGTTATTAATTGGTTTATATAGTTGGCTGCTCCCATTTTGGGGGCATAGATATTTAAAATTATTAAATCTTCTTGTTGGACAGACCCTTTGAGCATGATACAGTGTCCTTCCTCATCTCTTATTATAGTCTTTGGGTTAAAATCTAATTGATCTGATATAAGGTTTGCCATTCCTGCTTTCTTCTGATGTCCATTAGCATGGTAAATTCTTTTACACCCCCTCACTTTAAATCTGGAGGTGTCTTCGGGCTTAAATGAGTTTCTTCGAGGCAACATATAGATGGGTTTTCTTTTTTTATCCATTCTGATACCCTGTGTGTTTTGGCAGGGGCATTTAGCCCATTCACATTCAGGGTAACTATTGAGAGATATGAATTTAGTGCCATTGTATTGCCTGTAACTTGACTGTTACTGTATATGGTCTCTGTTCCTTTCTGATCTACCACTTGTAGGCTCTCTCTTTGCTTAGAGGACCCCTTTCAATATTTCCTGTAGAGCTGGTTTGGTGTTTGCAAATTCTGTCAGTTTTTGTTTGTCCTGGAAGCTTTTAATCTCTCCTTCTATTTTCAATGATAGCCTAGCTGGATATAGTATTCTTGGCTGCATGTTTTTCTCATTTAGTGCTCTGAAAACATCATGTCAGCTCTTTCTGTTCTGCCAGGTCTCTGTGGATAAGTCAGCTGCCAATCTAATATTTTTACCATTGTATGTTACAAACTTCTTTTCTCGGGCTGCTTTCAGGATTTTCTCTTTGTCACTAAGACTTGTAAATTTTAATATTAGGTGACGGGGTATGGGCCTATTCTTATTGATTTTGAGGGGCGTTCTCTGAACCTCCTGAATTTTGATGCTCGTTCCCTTTGCCATATTGGGGAAATTCTCCCCAATAATTCTCTCCAGTATACCTTCTGCTCCCCTCTCTCTTTCTTCTTCTTCTGGAAACCCAATTATTCTAATATTGTTTTGTCTTATGGTGTCACTTATCTCTCGTATTCTCCCCTCATGGTCCAGTAGCTGTTTGTCCCTCTTTTGCTCAGCTTCTTATTCTCTGTCATTTGGTCTTCTATATCACTAATTCTTTCTTCTGTGAGAGCCTCCATTTTTGATTGCACCTCATTAATAGCTATTTTGATTTCAACTTGGTTAGATTTTAGTTCTTTTATTTCTCCAGAAAGGGCTTTTATATCTCTCGAGAGGGTTTCTCTAATATCTTCCATGCCTTTTTCGAGCCCGGCTAGAACCTTGAGAATTGTCATTCTGAACTCTAGATCTGACATATTACCAATGTCTGTATTGATTAGGTCCCTAGCCTTCAGTACTGCATCTTGTTCTTTTTTTTGTGTTGAATTTTTCCGTCTTGTCATTTTGTCCAGATAAGAGTATATGAAGTAGCAAGTAAAATACTAAAAGGGTGGCAACAACCCCAGGAAAATATGCTTTAATCAAATTAGAAAAGATCCCAAATCGTGAGGGGGGAGAAAGGGGATAAAAAGTGGTTTAAAAAGGAAGAAGGGAAAAAAAAAAAAAGAAAAAAAAAAAGAAAAGAAAGGAATTTTAAAAAAAGAAAACAAATAAGAAAAATATAAAAAAGAAAAAAATATATATATATTAGATAAACTAGTTCAAAAACATTAAACAAGAAAAAGGTAAAAGTTAAAAGAAAATTTTACCAGAAGGCGAGAAAAAAAACAAAAAATGAAAAAGAAAAAAGTTAAATTAACTGCAAGATAAAAGAAATCACAGGGAAAAAGCCATGAGTTCCGTGCTTTGCTTTCCCCTCCTCTGGAATTCTGCTGCTCTCCTTGGTATTGAAACCGCACTCCTTGGTAGGTGAACTTGGATTTGGCTGGATTTCTTGTTGATCTTCTGGGGGAGGGGCCTGTTGTACTGATTCTCAAGTCTCTTTGCCCCAGGCGGAATTGTACCGCCCTTACCAGGGGCCAGGGTGAGTAATCCGCTCAGATTTGCTTTCAGGAGCTTTTGTTCCCTGAGTGCTTTCCATAGAGTTCTGGAGGACGGGAATACAAATGGCGGCCTCCTGGTCTCCAGCCTGGAGATGCCGAGAGCCCAGGGCCCCACTCGTCAGTGCGCCCTCAGAGAACAGCGCCCAGTTACTCCCGTCTGCCTGACCTCCGGCCGCCCTCTGAGCTCACCGAGCCTGCGACCGGTTCAAGGTCACCCCGAGCTGCAAGCTCACTGTCGGCTCTGTCTCTGTAGCCGGCTTTCGCGTTCCAATACCCACAAGCTCTGCGACACTCAGACACCCCCGATCCTTCTGTGACCCTGCGGGACCTGAGGACACGCGTGGGCTTCGCCCCGGTTTAGCCTCTGGAGTGATGTCCCTCAGTGGAACAGACTTTTAAAAGTCCTGATTTTGTGCTCTGTTGCTCTGCCGCTTGCCGGGAGCTGGCCCCTCCCCCTGGGGTCTATCTTCCCGTCGCTTTGGAGTCACTTCACCATTCCTACCTTTCAGAAAGTGGTTGTTTTTCTGTTTCCAGAATTGCTGTTCTTCTTCTCTTCGATCTGCGGATGGATTTTCAGGTGTTTGCAATCTTTAGATAAGCTATCTAGCTGATCTCCAGCTAGCTGAAGTAGTCTCAGCCTGCTACTTCTCCGTCATCTTGACTCCTCCCTCTGGATATCACTTTTAATAATCCCATAGCTGCTTCAATTATGCTATAAAGTGTAGAATACTGCCAGTTAACTTTAAAAGACATAATGATATAATGATAGAGGAAATGGATTTATAACTGTTACAAATTATTTTTAATAAAAAAAATTGTCTTGGGTTCACCTTTTTTAATCCCATATACTTTGGGATTCTTAGGTTCCTTAAAAGGATTATTATAAATGACTGTACAGAAACATTACATCTGATTTTGTGTTAGAAAATTGAAATAGTATGTGATAGTGGCTAAGCAAGAGCTTTATAGCAGTAGCAAATAGTTACATGATTACTGAAGTATAGCTGTCACTGGAAATAGAAACCTGCAAGAAGCCTATCATAAAAGTAGCAATTTCAGATTCACTAGTGTTTAAAATTAAAGTTTAGTAATTCATTGTGGATATATCTTCTTAACAGCTTTGGGAAAGTTTCTTACTTTCACTTAGCATTTTCATCTTTTTCATAGTATCCTGCCCTTCAAAATGAAAATATGGTTATTTAAGATCATTAAGAGGGTATTTATAAGACTATATAATGAGACACCTTGAAATTTTTGCATTATGGAAAATTGTTAGTTTTTATTTATTGTTAACACGGTATTTGTAATTCATTGAGAGATGCACCATGTTATTGTAGGTTAACTAATTTGACCAATATTTGTATTTTTCCCTCTTCTGGTGGATGATTGACAGATGAACCTGATAAGAGATGAGGCAAACCATCAAGTAAAATGTTTGATGAAAAATAAATGTCTATTTAAATAATTTTACATAAATTTATATGACATTATATTGTCTGAAGTAGAGATGAGAAGGAGATTTAAGAAATTGGATACTAGGGGCACCTGGGTGGCTCAGTGGGTTAAAGCCTCTGCCTTCAGCTCAGGTCATGATCCCACGGTCCTGGGATTGAGCCTTACATCCGGCTCTCTGCTCAGCGGGGAGCCTGCTTCCTCCTCTCTCTCTCTGCCTGCCTCTCTGCCTACTTGTGATCTCTGTCTGTCAAATAAATAAATAAAATCTTTAAAAAAAAGAAAAGAAAAGAAATTGGACACTAACAAAAAAAAGAGTTGAAAAAGAAATATTTGAGTTTTTTACATTTTGCTCATTTAACATGAAATGCATTTGGATGTATATATCCATTAAGATGTATGTAAAATATTGTGGAGGGACATTACAGAATTTGCATGAACCAAAAAAAAAAATAAACTTCAGAGAAATTGATAAAACTAACCAGAGTTTGAGACAAATTAGACAAACAAGGAAGGTATTGAAAAGAAATAAAGAATTCAGATCAAGAAGATTTAAGAGAGAAGATAAACAGTTTGGGACTTAATACTATTTTATCAAAACAATATTTTAATATGGTTCTATGAAAGCCTTGAAGTAGAGCACTTTCCTAGGCAACACTGAATATGAAAGCATAAGCCTCACATAAGAAGAGCATATTTTCCTAAGTTAAAGTTCCAAAACCTTTTTAAAAACTTAAGATCTCATTGTTATTTGGGCACCTGGTGGTTCATTTGGTTAAACTCCTGCCTTTGGTTCAGGTCATAATCCCAGAATCCTGGGATCCAGACCAACGTGGGGCTCCCTGATCAGTGGGGAGTCTGCTTTTCCCTCTGTCTCTGCCTCTCCTCCAACTTGTGCTCCTTCTCTCTCTCTCTCTCTCTGAAATAAATAAAATCTTTTTTAAAAAGATTTCATTGTTACAAGAATAAGAAACTTTGTGAAATATGTTCATGGCTTTGGTTTCCAGGTGCTTTTATAGATAATGCTGTAAGTAACCTAAAATGTTTTATGTATGTTAACCAAATAGGGTAGATAATACATGTTTTAATATTGCAATTAATATAGGTAGAAATTTACATATAAAGAACAAATGTCATAATTTAGTGCTTATTGGCATAAGATTATTGTTCACATCTGACTGAAAAGGAATATTTCACTAGAAATTACCTCTTTTTTGTGAAAGTACAGATTATTCTTTAGGACTATTAGTTTAATTTCACATAAAAACAAGAGGAAAGGGAAAGGCAAAAAATCTGCATATAGAAATAAAGTTATTGAAAATGTGAAATAATATTTTAAAATCTGCAAATCTAGTCCAATAAATCTTTTCATTGTTATCCATTATCTCATTCTTCTACAGCATGCATTCCTGCTCTAAACAGCAACCTTTCTAAATGTCCTGTGGTCTTATATATCCAGAACTTCCATTTATCGTGTTACTGAAGCTTGGAGGACCCTTCAAACACATTTCCCCATTAATCCCACAAGTGTGATTCCTACATTTCTGAATTATATATATCAAAAAGATTGAAGGAAAAGTCAAAAAGAAATCTTAAAATTGAGATAAGATGAAAATACCAAGAAGTAAAATGTTTTTATTAAGTACAGCTCCACTCTTACGACTTGACTCTAGGGGTGCCTGGGTGGCTCAGTGGATTAAGAGACTGCCTTCCACTTGGGTCATGATCCTGGAGTCCTGGGATCAAGTCCTGCATTGGACTCCCTGCTCATCAGGGACTCTACTTCTCCCTCTGACCCTCTCCCTTCTCATGCTATTTCTCTCTCTCAAGTAAATAAATTTTACAAATCTTAAAAAAAAAAGACTTTAGGCAAATAAAATATATATCTACAAAAAGACTCATGCATGAATGAACATTGTAGCACTGTTCAGATATCCAAAACACAACAACAACAGCAACAACAAGAAAACAAAACCCCAAAGTAACAACAAAAAGACCCCAAACCAGAAATAATCCAAATGTCCATCTGAAGGAGAATGGAAAATCATATTATGTTTTTTCCACACAAGAAAATAAAATGCCAATCAACAATGCAAGGACCAAACTTCTAATGCATACAAAAATTTGGATGAATATCACAGAAATTACATTAGTGTAAAAAGTCATATAAGAAAAAAAAAAAATAAGAAAAAAAAAAAGTCATATAAGAAAGGTACATATTGTGGCACCTGGGTGGCTCAAATGGTTAAATGTCTTCCTTTGGCTCAGCTCATGATCCCAGGGTCCTGCCTGGGATTGAGTCCTACTGGGGCTCCCTGCTCAGGGTTGAATGTGCTTCTCCCTCTTCCTCTACTGTTCCCCCTGCTTGTGATCTCTTGCTATATTCTGTCAAATAAATAAAATATTTTTTAAAATGTAAATATGATATTATTCCTTTTTATGTGAAGTTCTAAAACAGACACAACCAACCTGTGTAAAAATATTCAGAAACAATTGAAGGTAGTTGATTAAGAATGGTTTTGAGAGGGGCACCTGGGCGGCTCAGTGGGTTAAGCCACTGCCTTCTGCTCAGGTCATGATCTCAGGGTCCTGGGATCGAGTCCCACATTGGGCTCTCTGCTCAGCAGGGAGCCTGCTTCCCTCTCTCTCTCTGCCTGCCTCTCCATCTACTTGTGATTTCTCTCTGTCAAATAAATACATAAAGTCTTAAAAAAAAAAAAAAAGAATGGTTTTGAGAGAACTTTCTAGAGATGGAAATGTTCTATATATTGGTAGTGTATGAGGTACAAAGCTAAGTACTCATCAAATATTAAATTATACATTTAAGATGTATAAAATAAAAATACATAAATATTACTTTGAAAATAAGTATAAAATATTGAATTTTATTTAGTATCTTTACTTTTTCTGCAATATAAAGTTGGCAAAACTCAAAGTATTTTCTGTGTAATTAAGTTATTTAGATAGTTAATTATTCTATGGAAAAATAATAGGAAACAAAGAAGAGTTAAAAATACAGAAAACGAGAAAAGTAGGATGTACTCTATGGATTGGAATTAGAGTTATCCATATGAACTCATTGTATACACAAATGTGCATGCACACGCACACACACACACACATACACACACTCGGTGGAAGACAATTCTCCATGAGTGCCCTGTGTTCTTGCTCATTTTCCAAGAAAACCTATTAAACTATTAAACCTATTTAACCTATTAAACTATTAAAAGTATTTTTTCCAGATGGTTTATGGCATCCAGTTTGGGCTAATGAACATAGTACCTCTGAGACAGAGGACAGATCTGCTTCTCCAACAGAGTAGTAAAGTCTCATTCCAGGGCAGTTTGGGCAGATTTGCCAGCAACTCCCTTCCAATATTGGAAGTTTCCTCGGGTCATATTTCCTCAGTTGTCACACAAAACTTACTATGTAGACAGCATCCACATAGACCCATCTCCAGATTATCCCTGTGGAGTTTGGGGGCAACAGGAAGAGATGGGAGCATGAAGCTACTGGTGCCTGTGTGCCCTTCTGAATAAAGTCTTCTGATCCGGGAACTCCGTGACTTTTGTCTGCATTTATGACCGTGTTCAGACTAACTTCGTAAAGTGCAACTAGAGTAGTATTTCAAAACTTACATTCTGGTAACACCCATTTATTTTCTGAATTTTTCTGATAAGAGGGCTTAAAATTAAGGACCTAAGATATTCTTGACCAAACCTAGCATGCATATCTTGGTCTCTGAATACCATTCAACACTAAAAGAAAACAAAGTTTCTTTAAGAATGTACTGTTCAATGCTGTTCAATGCTGGGGCAGGTGTAGAGAAAGGAAATGCTAAAGAATAATGGTGGCAAATCTTAATCAAGTGATCATATTAAACATCACCAACTTTGGGACAACCCGGTATCACTTGGCTCCTGATATGATACATTGAGAAGGACACATCACATTAGTACTATTCCTACCTTAACTGTACAACCTGAATCTAATAATGAGGAAACATCACTGAGGAACATCCTGCAACATAAATAGAACCTGTGTTCTTCAGAAATGTAAAGGTCACAAATGACACAGAACTCTGAGGAAACATTCCAGTTTATAAGAGACAAAAGAGACCTCCCAAATAATTGCAAAGCATGATCTTTGTAAGAGGATATTTAATTTAACCATGGACACCAAATGAACATGTATCAGAATTACCCATTATGCAGTGGATACTGATGACCTGCCAAGTCACAGTGCCTAATGAGCCAGAAGCAGATGGAAGTGCTACGACTAGGGTCAAGTGTAAACAGGACCAGAGGGCATGAACAAGCTGTGTGAGTTGGTAGTCAAGACCTCCATATAAATACACCCTGTGCCATCTGGGGTGTTCCATCTGGGCTGAAGATGGAAGAAAAGCCTGAGCTAGGTCGTTGAGGACTACGCCAAAGATGGACAGTGACTGCCTCACAAACACATTCAGGGATGGTTCTGAAAGACACTGGGGAGGGAAAACTTTTGTGCTGGGAGAGATGAGAGCAGTGCACCCATCATCCACTTGGGAAGAAGTGGCCTGAGGTGAAATATATATACATTCCTTGATAGTGACAAAAAGCCTTACCTGGTCAGGGGGCTGGAAAGAATGAAAGACAAAGAATTCTTGAAAGAATTGTTGTTGTACAACATGTGTTGGAGAGGATGTGGAGAAAGAGGAACCCTCTTACACTGTTGGTGGAAATGCAAGTTGGTGCAGCCACTTTGGAGAAAAGTGTGGAGATTCCTCAAGAAATTAAAAATAGAGCTTCCCTATGACCCTGCAATTGCACTACTGGGTATTTACCCCAAAGATACAGATGTAGTGAAAAAAGAGCCATCTGTACCCCAATGTTTATATCAGCAATGACCATGGTCACCAAACTGTGGAAAGAACCAAGGTGTCCTTCAATGGACAAATGGATAATGAAGATGTGGTCCATATACACTATGGAGTATTATGCCTCCATCAGAATATGGATGGGACTGGAAGAGATTATGCTGAGTGAAATAAGTCAAGCAGAGAGAGTCAATTATCATATGCTTTCACTTATTTATGGAGCATAACAAATAACATGGAGGACAAGGGGAGATGGAGAGGAGAAGGGAGTTGAGGGAAATTGGAAGGGGAGGTGAACCATGAGAGACTATGAACTCTGAAAAACAATCTGAGGGTTTTGAAGGGGTGGGGGGTGGGAGGTTGGGGGAACCAGGTGGTGGGTATTAGAGAGGTCATGGATTGCGTGGAGCACTGGGTGTGGTGCAAAAGCAATGAATACTGTTACGCTGAAAAGAAATAAAAAATTTTTTAAAAAACCTAGAATATCAGATGAAAAGACAATCTAGGGTAAATCATGAGTATGCATATATGAGAGTGGGCAGAAAGTATGAAAATTTTGTTAGCACATATTCATGTCTAAAAAATATTAACCACCCAGGAAGGTCTAGATAACCACATAGAGTAGAGGTCAGTAAATCTTTCCTGTAATGGACAAAATCATAAATATCTTGGGGTTTGAGGTTCACATAGGATTGTTATCACATAGTCATATCATTTTGGGGTGTTTTCTGTTTTGAGCCCTTTGAAAATATCAAAACCATGCATGTGTATGAGCACTCAAGCCTACGCATCCATAGTCCATCTGCAGCCCTAAAAATAGTCATGTTTTGCCACCACATACACCTAAGAATGTGGACTCAGGTAGTGTCATGAAATCCCTAGTAGTATTATGCAGGCCTTAGACCAGAACTTGGAGCTCTTTGGGTAGGAAGCCAGGTGCCAGGCATCTAGAACATAGACTAGAAGTAGAGGTATTAGTACCAGGTGCTCCTCATCTTATGGAAGGTGTATAGCTGTAAGAGGGCCTGAATGGAATTTTCTTAAGCACAAAACCTAGGTCAGCAACACTTTTGCTGAGACCCACGATGCTAATGTGCCCCAAATTAAGCTTTTGGCATGATGGCCTTAAAGTTTTCTCACTTGCCCCCAAACTTCAGACAGCCTTCTTTCTGGGTAAGCTGCAGGCCTCCTTTTTCTTAGAGCATTTGCTCTAAGAAAATTTGGAGTTGCAAATTATTTCTTTGCTCCTCTGAAATGTAAATGTCTCAGTCTCTTGTTTTATAACCCAGGAATGTCTTTTTTTAAAGTCTTGGGAATCATCCCTTTGAAATGCAGTCATCTAGGGAGATAGGGCCTTTTTCCCTGTTCTCTGTGAAAGGGTAGGGACCTAACTTCAATAAAGCAACAGTTAGCAAACATACATGGCTTAATCAGATTGACCAGCCTACCCTCCAATGTGTTCTTGTATTTTTTCATCAGCTTATTCCAGCTTTTAAAATTCCCTCTGCCTGTCCTTTCAGAGGAATTGAGTTCCACTACTGGAAGGATCTTGAATGCATTTCCTTGCTTGTTTAACTCTGTCAGGTGCAGTTTTCTTTGACACCTGCCACTTGAGTATGTGTAAGAAAAGGAACAAATCACAAGGATTGATTTGGGAAACCTGAGGAAGAGGGGCTGCTTTCACCTAAAATTGGCCAACCAGATCACCAAAAGTTAAGTGTTTAGGCCAGCCAGATTTCCTACATTCCTGTGCTCCCTTCCTCTTCTATTCTCAGTTGTCTAAAATTAACAGAAGAGTAAATAGTAGACAAGGGGAACCTGCCCATTCTTTCTCTTAAGCAAGCTCCACCAGTCAGCTCTCCTCATTTCACACACACACACACACACACACACGTGTGCACGCGCACACACACAAGTTATATATCAAGACTATTCCCAAGTTCACCAGAAGAAAAGTCTTAGAAAGTTTTGAAGGAATTCAGAAAATACCTGGCATAACTTTTTCCTAAGTTTTATAATACATAACAAGTGTATCTTAATTTCAGAATTGTCAGTCTTAATTGCATTATTAATAACATTTTAAGTACCCTCAGGAGAAAGAATTTGTAAACATTATAGATTTTCACAAGGGTGACACTTTATTATAATTTTAATTACTTGGGAGATACTTATAGACAGAGCTATCATAAAGCTGAGCCTCAGGGCTGTGGGACAGGAGCTAAAACTCTTCTATCGGATTTTTTTGGTCAACATCAACATGAAATAAACAAATGAGATCTAAGCAACATTGTGCAGCACACAAAGACCTTTCCCAGGTGGCTTATCTCTCCCATGGTACATAATCTTTCCATCTCCGGTTTTGGCAATAACTACCACCATCCCCTCCAATTAACCAACTGAGCCACCCAGGCGTCCCTCCCATCCCCTCCAATTAAAATAAATTGTTTTAGAAATTGGAAATTTTAAGATTCAGCTTATTATTTTTAATAAAATATCTTAAAAAGTATTATATTTTTCAATGAAAATTATTGCAAGCATCTGGGAGCAGAGATAGGGATTTTTTAAAGGAAAAATGGATGTCTGCTGTCCCAGAAATAATATTATGTGCATGCCTGACCCTGTAGGTATACCTGCTTTAATCTACTTTGGTTTTTCAAGGGGATCAGATGAAAGGCCTAACTCTCTTCATCTGACTCATGGTGCTCAGTTCTGTTGATGAGGATAAGTCTATCTGGCATCTGCCTGCTTTTTATCATCCTCCTATCACTTTTTTCCCTCCTTTTCCTGAGCAAAGTCCTTTGCCAGTATCTACCTCAAGTACTAGAGCTTAGGGGTACTGTGTTTCCTCTCACGGTACTCTGGAGCAAGGAGCAGATGGTCCTTGGATGTGGTGCTGGCTTAGGACAGAACCGATAGAATGGAATCTCCTGGGAAGATCATAGGGCATCAGGTCTTTAAATGGAAAAGAAATAAATTTTGTTCAGTCTCATAAGTTACTAAAATATCAAGTCACATTTAACTTTAAATCAGCAATTATCCTATTGTTTTTCAGATTCTTCAGAATATGCATATTTCAGAATATACATATTTCTTTTTTTTAGAATATACATATTTCATATACAATATGAAAGTAAATTTAATTAAAATTAATTTAATCTCTTAACAAAATCTACAAATGTCATTTTCAATTGGTAGACCATCACACATATTTTTGTTAACTTATAAGTAAATTGGTTTCATCTATAAATAAGAAAGTTTACTAATATTTACTTTGAAAATTTTAATGAATGATTTTATGTAATTTTACATTTGAAATTAGTCTTATAAATTGCTTATAGAATATGAAAAAGTGAAAAATCTGTAAGATGAGACAGTAAACTTATGTAATAATATATATATATTTAAATTGTGCAGAAAAATTAGTATGTATTTGTTGAGAAATAAATTTAAGAACAAATAAAATATATAGGTTTACATTTCAGAATGTCTAAGTCAGGAAAGAGTCCTCTAACCATCGTTATTCTACTAGGATGTAGCATCTGAATGTCACAAGGATGAATTTAGCTAGATGTCAAAAGAGCAAGGGGCAGCTAATGGTATATCATAAAATCATGGGCCAAATGTGAGTCAAGGCAATTCTGTAGTACAGAGAGAACATACAGCAAATGTATAAATAAGATTGCAGGTAAGCAGAAAAACATGGGATTATTTATGGACAAATAATCCTAATTGTAATAAACTATAAACAATTGATAATTTAATCTCAGCAAAAGCATGGCTAAATATTTTTCATTATTATCTCATTAAATTCTCACATCAAATTTATAATTAAACCATCAAAGAAACTGAAACTGAGGGAATTTAAATAAGCACCCATGTGCCCAGAATAGATTTGAAGCTAGAATTTATTCTACTTATTTAACTACCCAGTATGTATTTATAACTGTGAAATTCTACTCCTTTCTTCTTTCTGCACTGTACTGTCTGCACTACTGTATGGACTGATTCCCTAATGTTGCATATTCCATGCATCTTGGTAGAACAAAGGAAAATGAACATAATCCCAACTATTTAATATCTACATATTTTATACTTTGGGAAAATGAATTTGTACTAATGACTTCAATTCAATTCAATGTGTTGTTTTCCTGTTTTTCCTGCCATGAATGTGGTTAAATTCATTGCTGCCCACTTATCACATAAATTCCTGCAGCTGAACGTGGCTAGAGTGATAAACACAGGAGCCTGCTGGATGGTCACCATTTAAACCTAAAATTACCAAATTCAAAGGTTGATACTGCCTTACAATCATGACAGTTTCCTAGTCTTTTCCTACCCTATTCTTCAAGATAAATTTATAGCTTCCTTTTTATTTTTTTCTTTTTTTAGATTTCCATCATCTCTTTTCACCTGTTGCTCAGCTGAAAATTTATTCCACAGAGGGGAAAAAAAGAAAGAATTATTAGGAAGTTTTTCTCAAATACTACTTTATCTAATAATTTGCTTCTATTTGCTTTCACGTCTAACTTCTTATTAGTTTGGATGAATTTTCCAAATTCCTATCCAAAACAACCCTTCCATATTTTGTGTAAGATTATATATGTATATGTGTATATATATTTAAATGCAACAGCCCAGCAATTTTTCCTCTCTCTCCCACATTATGAATTTCCTCTCTGCTTCCTGGATCAATGTGATCAGCATACAAACATGTTTTGACTCTTTCCCTTAAAAAAAAAGCACACATCTAGTGTTGAATCACTAAATTCTACTACTGAAATTAATATTACACTATATGTTAACTAATTGGCATTTAAATAAAAACTAAAAAAAAAAAAAAAAGCCACTCTCAGTGCTACCTCATTTCTCCTTTCTTTAGTCATTCTTTGTTGAATATCAAGCATTGGTCCTTGTCATTACACAGAAACTGATCTCCATTTTTCTGTGTCCATTGGTTAATTCTTACTCTGCAACTTGATTTAGCAGTATCTGAATTAGTAGTTCAGCCTTTTCCCTTTGAAGCTCTTTTCTTAGCTAACAGAATTTTACACTATCTTTGTTTAACTTCTAGTTCTTTGGGTGCTTTTCTTTCTCATCTGTTGATTCCTCCTAATTATCAACACTGGAGTATTCTAGAACTCAGTCCTCAGACTTCTGCATTTCCCTTATTCTCAGTAATGAAAGGAGAAGTCAAACACTCAGCCATAAAAAAAAAGAATGAAATCCTGCCATTTGCAATGACGTGGATGGAGTTAGAGTATAATTCTTTTTTTTTTTTTTAATTTACAATTCCTTTTATTCTTTTTTTGTTGTTGTTAACATAAAATGATTTTATTCCTTTTTTCTTGCATAGCATTTTTTAGTTATTATTTTCAGTTAGCCCACATATCATTAGTTTTTGGTGTAGTATTTAATTATTCATTAGTTGCATATAACACCCAGTGCTCAACACTATAAATGCCTTTCTTAATATCCATCCCTTTACATCATCCATTCACCCCCCTCCCTTCTGTAACCCTCAGTTTGCTTCCTGGAGTCCAGAATCTCTCCTGGTTTGTCTCTCTCTGATTTCTTCCCATTCAGTTTTCCCTCTCTTCACTTGTGGTCCTCCATGCTATTCCTTATGTTCCACACCATCAGTTATTGTATCCTGTCTTGTTAATTTTTACCATTCTAACTGGTGTAAGGTGGTATCTCATTGTGCTTTTGATTTGTAATTCCCTGATGGTTAGTGATGTTTTCCACATCTCTGTTAGCCATTTGTATGTCTTCTTTGGAGAAGTGTCTTTTCAAGTCTTCTGCCCATTTCTTGATTATTTGTTCTTTGAGTGTTGAGTTTGTTAAGTTCTTTATAGACCTTGGAGACTAGCCCCTTATCTGTAGTGTCTTTTGTAAATACCTTCTCCCATTCTGTAGGTTGTCTCATATTTTTGTTGACTATTTCCTTTGCTGTGCAAAAGCTTTTTGTCTTGAGGAAGTCCCAATAGTTCATGTTTGCCTTTGTTTCCCTTGCCTTTACAGACATGTCTTGAAACAGGTCACTGTGGCAATGTTGAAGAGGTTACTGCCATGTTCTCCTCTAGGATTTTGATGGATTCCTGTCTCACATTAAGGCCTTTCATCCATTTTGAGTTTATCTTTATGCATGGTAAAACAGAATGATCCAGTTTCATTCTTTGAGTGTGGGTGTCTAATTTTCCCAACACCATTTATTGAAGAGGCTGTCTTTTATTCCATTGGAAATTCTTTCCTGATCTGTCAAAGATTAGTTGACCATAGAGTTGAGGATCCATTTCTAGGTTCTCTATCCTGTTCCATTGATCTATGTATAATTCTAAGTGAAATAAGTCAGAGAAAGACAAATGCCATATGATTCTACTCATGTTTGAATTTTAGAAACAAAAGAAACAAGCAAAAGAAAAGAGAGAGAGGGAGGCAAGCCAAGAAATAGACTCTTAACTATAGAGGACAAACTGATGGTGTTTTGTTTTTTTTTTTTTTTCCTAGAAGGGAGGTCGGTGGGCAGATGGTTGAGATAGGTGATGGGGATTAAGGAGTGCTCTTGGGAAGAGCACAAGGTGATGTATGGAAGTGTTGAATCACTATATTGTACACCTAAAACTATTATTACACTGTATGTTAACTAGATTAAAAAAAATCTTTAAAAAGTAAAATGGGACATTTACATGATCAATAGTAGATTATATATAAACTTTAAAGACCTTTAGTATCAATGGAAGGGAAAATAAATCAATTCAGAATTATTAGAGTTAATCAGTTACCAACTATATTATTGAAGCTGTATTTAATGATTTCTCTGGAATTAAAAGTTAGATTTAAATAGTTAAAATTGATATTTCTTATTTAACTTACTTAACTGGATACTATTTTTTGGCTTCTAGGATCCTATCTAAACAGATGCATGGTGTAGAATTCAGAGACTATAAAAACATTCACTCAAATATATACACCAGCGTATCTATATTACTTTATTTTGTGTATCATTTTTACAGTAGAATTAAATTAAATATTTTGAAAATGTAACTCTAAGAGTGTTTAAATAAAATTTTAACACCTCCCCCAGTATACAGTAAGTTAAAATAAAGCATTTGTTAATATACTCAAACACCCTCAAAGTAAGTTCTGGGTTGGCCTGAATTTAAATTATCTAATTAGATTTGGGTTGAGCTGAATTTGAGTTATCTAATTAGGCATTTATATAAACATAAAGCAAGATAATTAGAAATATATTTGGAAAAGATAAACTTTTTTTTTTCCCTAGAAATCTCTCTAACCAAACTATTTACTCATTGAGAAGACATTTGTGAAATCTAAAGAACATGACAAATAGTCTCAAATTGAATGACATGTGGAAGACTAAGAAATTATATACACACTTCTGTCAATATTATATATATACTTAAGTGTCATAATAAACATATGTAAATAACAGACATTATACATTGATTATGAAAAACCAACATTACATTAGATTAATCATGCCTTTACAACATGCTGCTTATTTGGCTTCTTTTTAACTAATGCTTCTCACATGACTTTATAATAAGTCAGTTCTTTATATTCAATCTCTATGAGTAAGTTTTCATAAATTAATTTCATAAACTTTATCCCATCTAGATTAAACTCTTTCTATTACTTTAGCTTATTAAAAAACCTTACACATAAATCTACTAGTCTACATAACTTCTCCTTACTCTATATTAATCACATATTTGATAACCTTATCCTTTTTATTATAACCTACAATAAGGTAAAACAATTTAATAGGAAACTGTCAAAGAAAGGCCACCAGTGAATATCATAAGTAAAGTTTGTCTAGACAAAAGCTTTAATTGGATCTACTCAAAGATTGAAACCTAGTTAATTATACAATTTTCTAGCTTGAGTTTCTCCTGTCTATAAGCAAGCTACTTTATAATCAATGATCCTATCTAAAATGAAATACGAACTAGTGGGCATAACTTTTTCTTTAATGAACAATAGATTACCTATTTTTTTTTTCTAAGTGCTTATGCACTATACATTTATTCAGGCATCCATTCATTCAAATACATATTTACTACCTCCTCTCTGTGAACTCTGCTGTAAGTACACATGAGGTCCTACTATTATATAATTTATCTTCTAAACTACAGGTGGTAGATAGAAATATTTTGACCATAATAATCACACTCTCAATTTTCTTTTTGAAAAAAAAAAGTTTATTTATTCTTTTTAGAGAGAGACAGAAACAGGGAGAAAGCAGGGGGAGGGGCAGAGGGACAATCTCAAGCTGACACCTTACTGAGCATGTAGCCCCTTGTGGGGCTCAATTGCTGGACCCTGAAATCATGACCTCAGTGGAAATCAAGAGTCTGCCACATACCCACCTGAGCCATCTAGACGCCTCACTCTCAATTGTCTTTATAAGGAATCTTAATATTAATTTGGACAAATTTATTGGTTTACAGGCTTTTTATTTTCCCTAACATCATGTTTTTTTTTTCTATGAAATAAAGTTTTTCATTTCTTTACATTACTTTTAACTCTGGATTATTTATATGAGTTTTGTATTTCTCCAAACAGGAAAGACACGGATTTTTTTTTTTCATGAAAGTAAGAGAGGGTGGCTCAGTCAGTTAAGCATTTAATTCTTCAATTTTAACTCAGGTCAAGATCAGGTCCATGAGATTGAGCCCTGCCTCAGGCTGCGTGCCAGTTGTGGAACCTGCTTAAGATTCTTCTTCTTCTTTTTTTTTTTTCCTTCCCCCTAAGGGAATGTTTTTATTTTGGCTATCATATTTTTTTTTTTAAGATTTTATTTATTTATTTGACAGAGAGAAATCACAAGTAGTCGGAGAGGCAGGCAGAGAGAGAGAGAGGGAAGCAGGTTCCCTGCTGAGCAGAGAGCCCAATGCGGGACTCGATCCCAGGACCCTGAGACCATGACCTGAGCCGAAGGCAGCGGCTTAACCACTGAGCCACCCAGGCGCCCCTTGGCTATCATATTTTTAACTTTCATGACTTCTTTCTTCTTTTCTTTTTTAATAATTTTTTATTATTTTATATTAGTCACCATACAATACATCATTTGTTTTTGATGTAGTGTTCCAAGATTCATTGTTTGCATAAAACAATGGTTGCTCGATGCAATATGTATCCTCTTTAATACCCATCACCAGGCTCACCCATCCTCCCAATCCTCTCCCCTATAAAATACTCAGTTTGATTCCTGGAGTCCATAATCTCTCATGGTTCATCTCCCCCTCTGATTCCCCACCCCCTTCATTTTTCCCTTCTTTCTTCTGATGTCCTCTGTGCTATTCCTTATGTTCCACAAATAAGTGAAACTATATGATAATTGACTTTCTCCATTTGGCTTATTTCACTTAGCATAATTAATCTCCCTCATTTCCAGCCATGTTGGGTATTCATCCTTTCTGATGGATGAGTAATATTTCATTGTATATATAAACCACAGTTTCTTCATCCATTTATCTGCTGAAGGGCATCTCAGCTTCTTCCAAGTTTTGGCTATTGTGGACCTTGCTTTATGAACATTGGGGTGCAGGTGTCCCTTCTTATCACTACATCTGTATCTTTGGGGCAAATAAATAGTAGGTAATTACTGGGTCATACCTATTTTTAACATATTGAGGAACCTCCACATTGTTTTCCAGAGTGGCTATATCAACCTGTATTCTCACCAGCAGTATAAGATATTTCCCCTTTCTCCACAACCTCTCCAACATTTGTTGTTACTTGTCTTGTCAATTTTTGCCATTCTAACTGATGTAAGGTGGTATCTCAATGTGGTTTTGATTTGAATTTTCCTGATGGAATGATGTTGAATATTTTTTCATGGTCTGTTAGCCATTTGCATGTCTTCTTTGGAGAAGTATCTGTTCATGTCTTCTGCCCATTTCTTTTTTTTTTTTTTAAGATTTTTATTTATTTATTTGACAGACAGAGATCACAAGTAGGCAGAGAGGCAGGGAGAGAGAGAAGGAAGCAGGCTCCCTGCTGAGCAGAGAGCCCAATGTGGGGCTCGATCCCAGGACCCTGGGATCATGACCTGAGCCGAAAGCAGAGGCTTTAACCCACTGAGCCACCTTCTGCCCATTTCTTGACTTGATTATTTGTTTTTGGGAGTGTTGACTTTGATAAGTTCTTTATAGGTCTCGGATAATGGCCCTTTACCTGTAGTATCATTTGCAAATATCTTCTCCCATTCCGCTGATCGTCTCTTAGTTTTGTTGACTATTTCCTTTGCTGTGTATATAAGAAATAATTTTCCCTTCATCACTTTCAAGATAGTTTCCTTTGATCTAAGATTTATAAATTGTACTATTATATGTTATGGCATCAGTCTGCTCTCATTGATCTTGAGAAGGGTCCTCTCTCCCTCTTGCACAGGAATGCTTGTTTCCTTCCCCAGATTAAGGAAGTTCTCAGCTACAATTTGCTCAAATATATCTTCTAGATCTCTCTCGCTCACTCGCTTTCTCTCTCTCCACCCCTTTAAGGATCCCAATAATTCTGATATTGGAAAATTTCATTGAGTCATTAGTCTCTCTCAGTTTGATTCCTTGGGTTTTAATTAGTTTTGCCAAAACAATTTAATTTGTTTTGTTGCCTCTATTTCCTCCTTTTCTGTCATTTTATCCTCTCATTAATTTGTTCTTCTGCCTCATTTACCCTGGCAGTCAGAGTATCCAGTTTAGATTGCATTTCATTTATTGCATTTTTAAGTTTGGCCAGATTAGATCTTATTTCTGCCTATTGAGATTCAATATTGTCATTAATATTTTTCTCAAGCCTAGATATCACCTTGATAATCATTACTCTGAAGTCAATTTCTGGCATCTTGGTTATATCCATATTCCTTAGTTCTGTGGCAGAGGCCACATTCTCTGGTTCTTTCCTTTGTTGGGGGTTTATCTGAGGAGTGGTTGAGGGAACGTACAGAATCCAAATTATTGACCACAACCCAAGCAAGATGTACCTGTTTTATGAGGACCTTAGTGTTGTCAGCCTCTTGTTCTTCCATCCTGTCTTCTGGGGGAGGGGCCTGACATGCTGTTACTCAGACAACCCTGTCTGGGCAGAGTTGTCCTCCCCCACTGTGGAGGGGGAATGGGCTCAGTGAAAGCTGGTTTGGGGGGACTTTTGTTCTCTGGTGGCTTTCCATGGCAGCTTTCTGTGTCTCTTCCAAGAGTCAGAGCAGAAGTGACCATATCCAAACCTCTGTCTTAGAATACAAGAACAGAGAGCAAGATCACAATCTGCTCTCCACTGAGCACTCCAGGCCACACTGACTCTGTGCTGCTAAAAACTGCAGTGTCCTAGGTTGTATGGCTTACAGTAGCATTCTCAGCTCTCACTTCTAGGTCCAGGCATGTCTCTGACCTTTGTGCTTCTAAAACTGCAGCTGCCCCCCAGTTCACACACGTGCCCCTGGAGCTCCAGGTTTCACTCTCGGGACCTTCCCTAAAGTTCTTTCCCTACCACTACCGGTCTATGCATCTGTGCTGGATCTCCAGGGCGGGAGGCTTTTGCACTCTGGTGGCACAGGATCCTGGAGTCTCCCCTGGAGTCTCCCTTCCCCTTTTGTTTATCTTCTGATATCTGTCTACAGAATCATGGATCCCTGCTTCATACCTTGAGACCAACCAGCAGAGATACTCTGACTGTAGGGATCCAGATATATCTTCTTACATCTCAGGCTGATTTTGTGGGTGTTCAGAATGGTCTGATAGGAATGCAGCTCAATTCCAGAGATTCGTTGAAATAGAGTCCCCTACTCCTATGCCATCTTTTAGATCCAATCCCTGTTTAAGATTCTCTCTCTCTCCCTCTGTTCCTCACTCCTGACACACATGTGCACTCTCTCTCTAAAATAATAATAATAATAATAGTAATTAAAAAAAATAAGATAAACTATAATACATAGATCTTTAATTTTAAAATATATGTTATAGTTTTTTGGGGGAGTGCCTGGATGGCTCAGCCATTTAATCATCTGACTCTTGATTTCTGCTCAGGTCATTATTTCAGGGTCCTGTGACTGAACTGCAGTTTGGTCTCTGCCCTATGTGAGAAGGCTGATTGAGGTTCGCTCTCTCTGCCCCTGCCACTGTATACTTGCATGCTCTCTCTTTCTCAGATAAATAAATAAATAAATAAATCTTTGAAAAAAAATTTTTTAATGAATTTTAATTGTTTATTTTCATATCATGATAGTGAAACATGGGAATAGAGTACCAACATCTCTTTCTTTCTCTCTCTCTCTTTCCCTACCTTTCCTATGGTATCTGGAATGTGAAAACATACATAAAGGAAAAAAAAATAGGGGTGTCTGGGTGATTCAGTTGGTTAAGCATCTGCCGTCAGCTCAGGTCACGATATTAAGGTCCTGCGATTGAGCCCCACATCAGGATTCCTGCTCGATGGGGAGTCTTCTTCTTTTCCCTCTTCCCACTTGCTTGTACTTGCTCTCCCTCCCAGCCTCTCTTTCAAATAAATAAATAAAATATTTTTAAAAATAAAAGAAAAAATAATGCCTTCATGTCTTTCTGCATATTTCATATACATTTTGAGGATTTGTGCCTTGTCCAGCAAAATGTAGTTGGATTGGACTAATGTTCCTGTTATTATTGTTGTCATTGTTGTGGATCATGAAACACTTTTTTGTGACCATTAATACTCATTTTATTCATTAGCCTGATCAAATGTATTACATTGGGGCAGCTGGGTGGCTCAGTGAGTTAAGCTTCTGCCTTTGGCTCGGGTCATGGTCTCAGGGTCCTGGGTTAGAGCCCTTCACTGGGCTCTCTGCTCAGTGGGGAGCCTGATTACCCCTCTCTCTGCTCTCTCTGCCTGCCTCTCTGCCTACTTGTGATATCTTTCTCTCTGTGGGTATATATATATATATATATACACACATATATACTCTCTGTGGGTGTGTATATATATGTATATATCCGTATATATACATATATATTTTTTAAGATTTTATTTTATTTTTATTTATTTATTTTTATTTATTTATTTATCACGGTTGTAAAGGATGTCATATATATGTACACATATATAGATATACATATATACATATATATATATACAAATATGACATCCTTTACAACCATGATGTAAGAAGAAAAGGTTTAGATCTATGAATGGTCTCTTTAGTAGGATATACTTCGAAAGTGAATGCTGGAAACACCTGTGTTCCCAAAGAGATTTCCCAGTGCAATGAAGTTTAACTGCAATTGCTGGATCCCTCTAAATTGGGTTTTACCTAATTGAGGACTAGAGAGTGATCTTTTAAAAACTTTTACTAAAATTATTCCAAAACCCCAGGGGTACAGTTTCTAAAAGAATTGGATTGTATTTCAGTCCAAAAGAAATCATTTCCTTTCATGATTTTTGAAATGATCTGCTACTGTAGCTCAGTTGGTTTATTTGCCTTTTTTTTTTCTTTCAGAAAAAAAGATGCCATTCATTAGCATCGCACGGTAGCCACTTAGTACATATTTAACCCATAATTATAACCTTTTGTTAATTTTGCTGATGATATTTTTTCATTTTGTTTCCTGTTGCAAAGTAACTTGGCCAGGCATACCCTCTACTAAAATAAATATATAGCATGACATGAAAAATTGGGGGCTGTCAGGTGAGCATTTGAACTCAGATGTAAGGGATGTAGAAGCTGATAAAGAAGCAGCATCTGTTGTGATAGATCTGAGCAATGGCATAGCTGTCAGAAAGACCAAACTTTGTGAGAAGGGCTGAGGGTGACTGGAAGAGAACTATCCAGAACATTTGCTGTACAAAAGAAAGAGTATGCGATTTCACAAGTGGAAGGGTTATCAAATAATAAAATAGGCTATTTTATAAAGAGAATGGTGTTGCTAAAGAATGAAAATATCTATTGTCTAAAATTTTATAACAATCATAATCGGTGAGACCTTTTCTGCTGTCATGGAAATTAGAAGCACCTGCTGTTACTGGTAATAACAACTACTGACCCTAGTATGTCAAATAGATTTTCCAGGCACTGAAAATTACTGTTTTTATGGAGAACTGCAACTGTCCAGGAATGAAAGAACTCGTTTTTGTAGTATTAAGAACAGTTTGGATCATTGCTCTTTAATATGTTACTGTCACCAAAGACAATTGCTTATGTCTGGATGAAAAGTTTTCTTAGCAATCTAACAGTTTTTGCTACCTGGGAAAAAATTGTATGGTCAATAATCTCAACTTTGGCTACTATTTTTTAGTGACTACTTGTATTCAATGTTTCAAAATAATACAAGTTTGCAGTAACCATGTTAACTGGTGTATCCCATTACCAACATAAAACTGAAAAAATTTAATGAGTATTGGGTAGTTTATTGAAGCAATTGCTCTGATTAGTTAGATAAATAGTATTTTTAAGAAAATGATGTTGAGGCTAGAGGGGTAACATTTAGAAAGGACAAAACTTTGGTTAAATTATATATGTTGGTAAGAACTAATATATTTAGCACAGTGCTTTGTTAATGTTGTTACATATTATTCCTTATTGCAAAATGTATGCCTATAACATAATCAAATGAAAATTTGAATACAGGGAAATTTAATGAAAATTGATTTGGTTATTATAATTGAAGGTAGTGAGAAATTTGAAAGGCTACAAATAATGGTAATGCACACATTCGGGTAAGCAGTTTATTCCTAGCTCAACTATATGACATACCTGTATTGAACACCTAGCATATGTCACTGGAATGTATAGCATTGACCATATCTGACAGAAATCTCTGCCCTCAGAGATCTTACATAATATTGTCATTGCATATTAATTTTATCTTATTTAGTTATATAATACTAAATTTTATATAAATACTAACTAAATATTAATAGCATTACCTCTTTAGCAAATATCTATTTGGCTTTCAGTGATAAGATCTATGAAACTTATGGTTACAACTTCTCCATCACCTGAAAATATTCTATATGGTGGTTGTGGTGGTTATATGACTTGTATACTTGTCACAAAGCACCAAAATATACAATTAAAATTTAAAATTAAACTAGATAATTTAAGCTGTATAATTAAAATGAAACATATGTAAATTATATCTCAATAAAGTAGATTTTTAAATACTTGAAATATATTACATACTAATTATGAGGATTAGTATATTTATTATATTTTAGGAATACAGTTTTTCTTTGAAATGAGGTAGTTTCATCCCTGTACATCCTTCAGATCGTGAGGATGACATTATTGATGTCAGTAATAGATGGCATAGAGAAGGTGTCATATGAACTTTGGATGATTTATATAAAAATAAAATTCTGTTGTCTTGCTATAGTGACATTTACCTTTCTTTGGAGCTTCTATTTTTAGGAATATTTTATGAAGAAATGTTTTTTTTTTTTTTCAAAGAAATGAAGAAAAATAAAAATAAGTTTGTCTTTAACTTCTCTAACACCATTAAATTCTCAGTTACATTGTTTAAGAGAACCAAAACAGCACCTATCCTACCTGTGATTAATGACAGAAACACTTCATGAGAGAATTTATAGCTAAAGCCTTTGAGAGTAGCTATCTAAGTCTGTGCCACAAGTTATTAAGTGCTCAGTATTAAGAAACTATCAGGACAGAAGAGCAGGAATACAGAGGCTGTTGACTTGACTCCTTTGGCTGATTCTAACTCACTGATACTGGCCCAGAAACAGAATTATCAGCATGAACCTGAGACAGAATTATTCAAATGACACAGTGCTAACAAACAAAATAAGAAGGAAATGTGTTTCTACTGCTTAAGACCGCTTTAAGTAGTAAAATGCTGCTTTTAGGTTATAATTACATAAAACTGAAGGCTGTTCTATGTATGTCATGAGAGAAAGTAGAGAAGAAAATCAGTATGAGTAACTTAAAACAAACTTGCCAAAATATGAATAACTGTGATTCCTATCAGTTCAGTCTCTTATCATGGCTCTCTTTCCATACATTTGTTGCTTTTGGATCCGTTTATTCCTCCTCTTTCTTACCTTCTCTTTATCCTGTAAACATGGACTTAGCTCTTAGAATTCAGTTCATGTTTTATCTCATCCAGGAAGACTTCCTTGCTTCAATCTCTAATTCTATGCCAGAGAACCCTTTTATTCTGTGTGCTCAAGACAGACTGCATGATCCTTGCTCAAGATAGTTACCCTATGGCATTGGACTTATCTCTTTACTGACTCATGTCCATCACTAGCAGATAGCTTCTCAATAGACAGATTGTCTGAGAATCCATCCCTCTCATCCTCTATCATAACATCTTCTGCAGGCCATTTTTAAACACATTGTACTTTACTAGTTATTAATTCATGTATTTATACTGCACAGTGCTCTCCATGCCTGTGGAGACCTGTCTGTTTTGTCTGTTCTATTGCCAGTCCTTCACACAGTGCCTGGACCATAGTACAATTCAAGTATCTATTGAATAAATGAACAAATGAATGGATACCTCATGACTTGTTTATAATCGTATGTCCATCAGACACCATCTTATTGAACACATAATAGATATGTTAATACGAAAAAGACCTGTGTGAAATATAAGAAAAAATAATGGGACATTATTGTTAACATGTAAAATTTACCTATTTTAATATGCAGAGTAGTAGGTGGTATAACAACACAGGAAGAGGATAAAACTTATATGTAAACTTTAGATTGTATTCTATACTTTTATCTATTTATCAATTTGCATCCCAATACCTGATTTTTCCATTAAAAGATGGACTAAATTTTATAGATGTCTACAAAAATCATAGAGAATAATAACTGTGTAAAACATTAACATGCATTAGGAAATATTTATCTCAACCTTATTATATTAAAAATGAGCAGTCTCACTAATGTGATTGGCTTTACCCAAAGTTGAGATCTAGTTAATAGCAGAACCAAAGTAATAACAACTATTGCAAACTACTGCTATTCAGAAATTTAATATACATACACCATAGAAAGTAAAAGTATGTTTAGCATATTGTGCGAAGAACATATATGAAGAAGGGCTTAGTTCTACACATGCTAATAGAATTTATGGGGAAGTCAAGAGAGGATAGATCAAATCCAAATTTACTAGTGGCTTAGATTCCCACTGTAAGTTTTATAATTTTCACATATATTCCCAGGTGATTGGTTTTAAAAGACAGAAAAGTAGGGAAAACATGAGAATAAAAGAAAAAGAAGGACATGAGCAAAGAGGCTAAAAAAGAATAGACAATAGAAAATATGACAAAGGTGGAAGAATTGATAATATGAGAACAGGAATTCAGTCCCTGCAAAATAATTCTAAATCATCTGACAAAATTTTGACTCATTGTCTGCACTGAGTAAATTTAATTTCCCTTCTCTCTGATCCAGAGATTATTTCTTCCCGAGCTCAGTAAAACAACAGCAATAGCTACAACTAATATTTATATATAATATCCTTGTTGAAAATTCATTTTTTAGAATCTTCCAACTGTAGATTTCATGTCATAAAGAGAAACCAAATTACCTCACCAAAATATCGCAGGTAGATAAATGGATATTTGAGATATTTGTTCCTTTTGTTACTTACATATATTTGAGTTGGATAATTCTGCACAGACATCTCTGCAAAAGTTCCAAAATTTTTCAAGAAATTAAATTAATTTTGATGAAGTCCCAAAAGTTCATCTTCGCTTTTGTTTCCTTTGCCTTTGGAGACATAACTTGAAAGAAGTTCCTGTGGCTGATATCGAAGAGATTACTGCCTATGTTCTCCTCTAGGATTCTGATGGATTCCTGTCTCACATTGAGGTCTTTTATCCATTTTGAGTTTATCTTTGTGTATGGTGTAAGAGAATGGTCGAGTTTCATTCTACATATAGCTGTCCAGTTTTCCCAGCACCATTTATTGAAGAGACTGTCTTTTTTCCACTGTATATTTTTTCCTGTTTTGTCGAAGATTATTTGACCATAGAGTTGAGGGTCCATGTCTGGGCTCTCTACTCTGTTCCACTGGTCTATGTGTCTGTTTTTATGCCAGTACCATGCTGTCTTGGTGATCACAGCTTTGTAGTAAAGCTTGAAATCAGGTAAAATGATGCCCCCCATTTTATTTTTGTTTTTCAACATTTCCTTAGCGATTAGGGGTCTCTTCTGATTCCATACAAATTTTAGGATTATTTGCTCCAGCTCTTTGAAGAATACTGGTGGAATTTTGATCGGAATGGTATTAAAAGTATAGATTGCTCTAGGCAGTATAGACATTTTAACAATGTTTATTCTTTCAATCCAAGAGCATAGAATGGTCTTCCATCTTTTTGTGTCTTCAATTTCTTTCATGAGTGTTCTGTAGTTCCTTGAGAACAGATCCTTTACCTTTTTGGTTAGGTTTATTCCCAGGTATCTTATGGTTCTTGGTGCTATAGTAAATGGAACTGATTCTCTAATTTCCCTTTCCGTATTTCCATTATTAGTGTATAAGAAAGCCACTGATTTCTGTACATTGACTTTGTATCCTGCCACATTGCTGAATTGTTGTATGAGTTCTAGTAGTTTGGGGGTGGAGTCTTTTGGGTTTTCCATATAAAGAATCATGTCATCTGCAAAGAGAGAGAGTTTGACTTCTTCATTACCAATTTGGATACCTTTTATTTCTCTTTGTTGTCTGATTGCTGTTGCTAGGACTTCTAATACTATGTTAAACAACAGCAGTGAGAGTGGGCATCCTTGTCATTTTCCTGATCTTAATGGGAAGGCTGCAAGCTTTATCCCATTGAGGATGATATTTGCTGTGGGTCTTTCATAGATAGATTTTATGAAGTTCAGGAATGTAGCCTCTTTGTAGAACAGTGTGGAGATTCCTCAAGAAATTAAAAATAGAGCTTCCCTATGACCCTGTAATTGCACTACTGGGAATTTACCCCAAAGATACAGATGTAGTGAAAAGAAGGGCCATCTATACCCCAATATTTATAGCAGCAATGGCCACGGTCACCAAACTGTTGAAAGAACCAAGATGCCCTTCAATGGACGAATGGATAAGGAAGATGTGATCCATATACACTATGGAGTATTATGCCTCCATCAGAAATGAAGAATACCCAACTTTTGTAGCAACATGGACGGGACTGGAAGAGATTATGTTGAGTGAAATAAGTCAAGCAGAGAGAGTCAATTATCATACGGTTTCACTTATTTGTGGAGCATAACAAATAGCATGGAGGACATGGGGAGATAGAGAGGAGAAGGGAGTTGGGGGAAATTGGAAGGGGAGGTGAACCATGAGAGACTATGGACTCTGAAAAACAATCTGAGGGTTTTGAAGGGGTGGGGGGTGGGAGGTCAGGGTACTAGGTGGTGGGTATTATAGAGGGAACAGATTGCATGGAGCACTGGGTGTGGTGCAAAAATAATGAGTACTGTTATGCTGAAAATAAAAAATAAATTAAAAAAAAGAAATTATATTAATTTTTTAAAATTAAAAAGTATGAATAAAGACCCTTTGAAATATTTTATGATCTTATTTGCTATCTCTATATTAATCTGTGTAATATTGTATTTTGAGGATCATAAGGAATCATTGGTGTAACATGGTCTTTAGGGTTTAAACGTGTTCTTTTTATTTTATATACTTTTAGATAAATGCAATACCACCCTACATTTTCATTGAGTCAGATGTATTTACATGCAAATTTGATTTATCACATTGTCCTTTTCTCTTATTAAATCTTTTAGCCTAGATTAGTTATACTGATAAGTTAATGGGAACAAAAACAACAGAAAGGCAATATCTTCTCAGTACATAATAAAGAACACATGAAAAAGTTGGTGAAAGTCCTTTTAAATCATGGTAAGAATGAATATGCATATACATGCTTTTTTTAATTCTATATATTTTGTAGATCTCATATAATTTTAATTGTAGATAGGTTTTTTTTTTTACAAAAAAGTATCTTAATGGGAATAATTTTTTTTTAATGGGAATAATTTTTAATGGCTACTTAATTTCTTCTTAAGAACTTGTCCTAGATCAAATAATAATTTTCATATCTCAAGACTGAAAATATAAAACAGCTACACATGAAACTGTATTAGCATCTTTCACTAAGTTATGGGATTTTGTTGATTTTCTCTCTTCCTTTAATATTTTTCTGTGTTTAAGACATTAAAAATACAGACAAATTAATTTTAAATAGATTTCATTGATTTTCCATGTGAAACAATTTATATTAAAATATGACTGTAAATTTTAGAAGGGAGGGAAAGAAGTCAGGACCAAACTTTGGGATTAAAGTCGCTAAATTTTAATAGGGAAAACATTTTTTTTAAGTCTGTGACACAAAGTTCTTGAATTAACATGACTGACACTGAGGATGGGTGAAACAGAGCATAGAATAAATCTCTAACAAAATACCAACACTCCAGAGGATTACTTACATGCTCTATTTCTTTCAGTTTGTTTCTGTAGTCTATCACTGTAATACAGATACAGTCAGTAGGTAGTCCAAAAGAATTGAATAAAATGTGTCAAACTTAAAAAACAGTATATTAAAATTGAATAATTTCTGGCCTCTTGTCATTAATATAAATGCTCAAGATTTCACAAATCAACTATACCAAAGGGGAATGAAATATACACTTTTATGTGCTAATCACTTATATGGTTTATACAGTTAAAATCTTTAGAATATTTTATATGGCTGGAAAAAATCCACAATACTTGACTAACAGCAAACATGTAGTATTACCTCTTATACATTTACCCAGCGTGCAAATATATGCGTATAGGATTGACATCTTGAGAAATGGATAATTTTAGGAAAAAATTATAGTGAATTAAAGGGTCAAGATGCTAAAATGTGTGATAGTAAATGCTTTACCTTCTCCTTCTCCAGCTGTTGTCTTCCAAAAATTATCAAAAGAAAAATACAGTTGTATTAATTTAAGTAAGGCTTTTTAGACTATTCATGTAAATGTTTATTTTCTGTAAAATGCCATCTGTTTTCCTTAAGTGACATCTCTGCTTTCCCCTGCGATTATGACATTTCCTGCTATACTCAAAGATAACAAGACTGAATCCCTAAATGGAGAGTTGCCTCTACGTTATTTGAACAGCTGGTGATATTGATCCAACCAGACACTTGAATCCAACTAGATCTATTAACAGGCATTTACTTTGACAAATTACAGTTTGGGGTAGTTGTAAGAGGATATTTCCCCATGTATGCTGGATAGTCCTCCTAACATACGCATTTATAGGCCACAGATACGTTATAAACATTACAATGCGCTTCATCTAATCCACACTTATTTCAGAGGTGCAGTCTCAGAGGACAAATGTCCTTATTTGCTGAAATGCAAAGCAAAAGCTGTATGGGTCCCCATGACATTGTTAAAACATTTAAAAAGTCTGTGTAACCGGTAACCATGGAGACTGTTATCGCAACAGAAACAATGCTCTCAAATTAGATGTGAAAAGAGGTCAAGTAGAGGATTGTAATTTCCTTCTTGTTTTACCTTTTTAGATTGCAGACATGAAAACAAGACAAATTATCTTCTTACAATGAAATAAAATATTAATTGAACATAAACAAAATTGTGTTGCCCTAAAGTAGACCTTCAATTAAAATTTTCAGGAAAACTTTTATAACATTTTTATATTTTCAACTGAACTGTTATGCTTTCATATTGTGTGTGATTCATATTGTTAATTCTCATGCACTTGAAAGCCAAACCACTATGAAGTTAAATTCCTGTTAAATAGATACATGAAGATAAAAAATAATATTTATCAAAAATAAAAATTTAAAATGCTGCAATTAAAATGATCCCTAATGCTTTGCCTCAAAATATCTATTTATATAATGATTGAAATATTCTCTAATTCTTAGACTATTTTTTGACATAATTTTTAAGTAAGACACAAATGTTAAGTAGTTTCTGAGTCATAGAAAATATTATAACTTGAAAATTTCCTCTAAAATATTTTAAAGGTTCTCTCTTGAAATCTAACCCTGAATATTGAATTCCAATAAACCACAAAAGAATCAAATCATCTCTGATCCAAATATAAGCAGATATCAGTTAAAAATGCCAGATCTGTGCAAGATTAAATCTTAAAACCATATGGTTTATTAACAACAGATGTGACATTTAACAACTGTGCCTTAATTAGCTTCAAAACACACACTAATTCCCCTTTCAAACCAACATATCCATTAACATCCAAATGAACTAGCGCCCAAGGTCTCTTCCATTTTCCAAATAGTTGTTCTGAAGTGCTGACAACTCTAATTGCTCAGAATATCTCCATTCTTCCCTCACCTAAAACACAGTGTAATTTAACCTTATTCTTCTTTAGATTTCAAGTGACCAGATAGGAGAATATAAAAATCATAACATGAAAGGATTCTTAGGAGCTCATTTGATCAATAAAATATTAACCTATAACACTATTTTTAAAAAATATAGTGTCTCATAGGCAAAAACACTAAAATGGCATAGCCATAACTTTAGAATATAGATGTATGTGTGTGTGCTAATAGATTCAGTTTTAAGATGATGATATATTAGGTGATCATATATAGATAAACTGCCAAAATAAAATATACATCTAAAACAATGTCATTACAACAATCTAGCTGCTTTTCACAGAGTAGTATTTAACCCAAACATATGAAAACACTATAGACACATATAGTTTTATACACATACACACACACCACGTGTGTGTGTGTGTGTGTGTATCTATATCTATATATATATACATATGAAAGAAAAGGTGGTAGAGAAAGATGGATCAATTAGATCCTAAGTAAAGAAGTGAACTGAAGTGTGGGTTAGATTCAAGTTGGATCTCCTATTGAAACTGAGGGAATGTTTAATAAGAAACATGAAACAGATGGACATTTATAAGAATGTAGATAAAGTAGATAAAATTTCATTTGTTACTTGAACTAAATATTCAGATCAATTTACTGCTTTACAAAATTAAATTCTATCTATTTCTACAAGTATATATGCATTGAGTTCCTTAAAGTGGAAATAAAATTTCAAGTGTGACATAGTCTCTGTCCTAAGGATACTTAAGATTAAGTTAATTTCATGGGGCACCTGGGTGACTCAGTGGATTAAAGCCTCTGCCTTTGGCCCAGGTCATGATCTCAGGGTCCTGGGATTGAGCCCTGTGTCAGGCTCTTTGCTCGGCAGGGAGCCTACTTCTCTTCCTCTCTCTCTCTCTCTCTGCCTGCCTCTCTGCCTACTTGTGATCTGTGTTTGTCAATAAATAAATAAATAAAATCTTTAAAAAAAAAGATTAAGTTAATTTCAAATAATAGTAAACACCAGGAGAAAACAGCTTACTCAGGTTTAAGTGATAGCTCTGAAATGTAATCATTATCGAATCACAGGTAAAAGGGTCATTAAATTTACCTTAATTTCACTTTCTTCAATCAGAATGTGGGATTAACTATAATGACTGTAATATATTTCAAGTGTTGTGGAAGTATAAAAGGAAGTAATGTTTATGTGATTTACTTACCTTTCAGAGTCTGAATAACAATTATTATTCTAATATTTTGGTAAGTATATTTGGGTACTGAACAATAAGATATTCCTTCTAGTGTTAATGGTGTCATGAAAATGACAATTCCCTTTCAAAAATAGAAAGTTCAAAATTGGACACAGTTCTCAAAAACATTCATTTCAGGGATCTGGAAACTAACCAATATCAAGACAAAAAATGGAGAGAATTTATTCTTGAAAACCTTCTAGAATTTCTTAAGAAACATGAGGTCTGTGCCTTTTTACCTGAAACTATTATTTGCATTGTCACCCACAGTAGTTGGTGAGAACTGGAGCTTTACCAGCTTCATGCTGGCCATGAAAAATAGTAGCTTTGCTTCCTGAGAAGGTGATTTTAGTTCAGGGCAGGGAGTGAGACAAAAAAAATTATGGTTTCACATGGTAAAAATTGGGATGGACTAGAAACATAGTAGATTTGCTAGCCTATGTTTTCTGGCTTACTTTGAGGCAAGTGGTAGATCATTATCAAGGAGACCCTGGAACTGAGACAATAAAGACAGGTCTGATGTAAGATTTCCACACATTACCTAAAGACAAAGAAACTATATGAGTTTGCTGAGATTAAAGAGAGTCTGCCAAGAAACTTGAGATGAAGGAGCAGGGGGCTGGCTGGGGACAAATCAAAAGCTGGCGCCTTGCACCCCCCCTTCACCGGCTCCCCTCCATATGTGTGGCATTCCTCAGGCACCCCTGACTGCCATAAAATGATAAATGGTTAACTTGCTGAGATCACAATCCAGCAGGACAGGAGTCTCCCTTGGTTTGCAAATGTCCTTGAGATTTACAAAGAAGTTACCTTATCAATAGCCCAATTTCCAGGGACACAAAACTCAGTTCCTCAAGCCCTAATGTCACCCTCCCCTCCATAAAACACCGCAGGAGGCGGAGGTAGAAGGAAAAGTAAATAAAGTTAAATTTCTTCTAAACCTAAATCTCATTAACAAGGATGCTTGATAGCAGGAATGTAACATTCCACCAGGAGACTCCCAATTGTCTTTACTTGGTAAGTAACCAGGCCTTCAATATCCTGGTAGTGCTTTTTTCACATGCGTGGGCTAACCGGGCCAGTTCTGCTTCTGTAAAATTGCTTTGTCTGTTTTCGCGCGGAGTCCCCTGACCCAATCCACTGACGCCAAGTATGCCTGTTCAAACTATCAATCAATCAGCTCAGCCCCACCCGAAACTTGTTTGTATCTGTCTATAAAAATCCTGCACCAACCCAGCTCTGGACCTCTCGGTGTTATCGGCAACGAGCGCCACAGAGGTCCAGGTTCGAACCTGCAATAAATGACCCTTGCTGCTTGGCTTTGACTCACGTCTCTGGTGGTCTTTTAAGGTGGGGGTAATATTCAATTGGCATTTCAGAGAAATGATTACAACTTTTAATTTATTCCCTAACCCATGCCCAGATCAATCAGCAGAGGTTGGAAGCCTTACATACTTGGAGTATTTGAGCACAACTTCTATTCAAATCATTGGCTTGCCATTAAGCAATGCCTACAAGAGAAAAAGATCTAAGGAACTAGGCTAAAAGGTAAATTAAAGCAAAAATAAGAGAAGGAGGAGGAGGAAGAAGAGGAGGAAGCAGAGGAGGAAGAAAAAGAACAACAACAAAAAAAGAAATTGAGCAGAGGTATCGAAGACTGAAGTTAATTTCGGGTTACTAAAACAAACAATCAAAACTCAGAAAAATAAAATATAATCCACTTTTGCTACAATACATTATCTAAAATATCTAATTTTCAACAAAACTTAAGTAGACATGCATAGAAGGAGGAAATTGTGACCTACACTATTAAGGAAAAAAAAAAACAGGTAGTTGAGACTAACTCTGTGTGCAACTAGGTTTCAAAGAAAAGCCTTGAGGATATATATATATTTATATATATATATAAATATATATATATATATATATACACACATACATACAAAGAATTAAAGAGGAATATGATAAAAACTCAATCAGAAATATCAGTTGAAAACAGAAATGATAAAAAAAAAAGTCGAGTGGCTGTTATAGAGGTGAAAAGAACAAAAACTGAAATGCAGAATTTATTAGACAAGCTGAACAGTATATTTAAAAGAAGAGAGGTATCAGCTCACTTAAAGATAGATAGATATTAAAAACTCAACCCCCCAAAACAGAAAATACACCAAGTATATAAATTAAAGCCACAATGAAAGCCACGATGAGGTAGCACTACACATCTATAAGGGTAAAAAACAAACAAAACAGTAACAACAACAAAACTAGTGACAACACCATGTGTAGTGAGGTTGCAGAACCACTGGATCTCAAACTTACTGGTAGGAATACACAGTGGTACAGCCATTCTGATAAGCAGCTTGGCATTTTCTTAAAAAGTTAAACATACTTCCAAGTAATTGTATTTTAGCATAGTTGTAAATAAATTAATATAAGCATTCATTTCTTCATACAAATGTTCATAAAAGTTTTACTTGCAACAGCCAACAACTGAAAGCAATACAAATGCCCTTTTATGAGCATATGGACAAACTCATGCATTGATACAAGGGAATACTACTCAGCGATAAAAAGGAACAAACTATTAACACCTGTAACAATTTAGATGAGGCTCAGAAGCATCCTGCTAAGTAAAAAAATACAATTTCCAAAGATTACATACTGAATTACTTTATTTATGTAACACTCTCAAAATGAATTATAGTGATTATCACTGGGTAGAAGATACAACTATATAGTGGTAGTGTTGAGAGTTTTTTGTGGTGATGGAAGTTCTGTATCCTGATTATTGTGATGGTCACACAGATGTATTTTGCAACTCATGTGATAGAAGTTATTTTTTAAATAAAATGTTTTTTTAAAAAACCTCATATTTCAGCCTTCACATTTTTTTTAAGATTTTATTTATTTATTTGACAGATGGAGATCACAGAGAAGCAGGCAGAGAGGAGGAAGCAGGCTCCCTGCTGAGCAGAGAGCCCGATGCAGGGCTCCATGCGGGGCTCAATCCCAGAACCCTGGGATCATGACTTGAGCTGAAAGCAGAGGCTTTAACCCACTGAGCCACCCACTGAGCCACCCAGCTGCCCCAAGCCTTCACATTTAAAGAGGGGAAGTCATTACTCATGTCTTTACAGAAACAAACAAAAAAAATTTTAAACATATAAAATTTTAACACACAAAGAAATACCTTTTTTGAATATATCAGAGAACAGATATCCAGGGCAAACTGCTACCCCACAATCTAGAGATACTAACAGTACATCCAAAGAAACACAGGTAAGATCTGTTTACCTAGAATAGAAACTTTCTGTAGTCATTAACTGGTAGGGACACTTAAACAGTAATTTTGAAATCCTGCTTATTGACTCAGTGTGGCTTAGCATGAGATTGAGAAAATCCTGGAGCCATATTTTTAGAAGAGCTGAAACATATTTTTTTAAAGATTTTATCTTGTATTTTTAAACATAATTTATTTAATTTGTTTTCAGTGTTCCAAATTTCATTGTTTATGCACCACACCCAGTGCTCCATGCAATAAGTGCCTGACAGAGATCACAAGTAGGCAGAGAGCTGGGGGATGTGGGGGGAAGCAGGCTCCCTGATGAGCAGAGAGCCTGATGAGCTGCTCCATCCCAAGACCCTGAAATCATGACCTAAGTTGAAGGCAGAGGCTTAACCCACTGAGCCACCTAGCTGCCCCTAGAAGAGCCTAAACATATTTATGGTTTTAATCTGTAGGAACTCCACTGGTTCCTCATAGTGAAGAGGCAGGAAGCATCCTTTCTTCGCTCTGCCACTGGAAGAAGAAAATAAATCACTGTTAAATATTCTCAGAGCCTTCTCTATGAAAAGTCCAAGTCTTCAGTGGAAAAAAGAATTGCTATATGTTTCCAAATTGCAGGCAAGGAAATGTTTTGTTGAAGACCCATCTAGTCTTCCTGTTTTACCTAATGGGGGAAAGATGTCCCATAGGAGTCCCATAAGCCATCTACTTGGCTTCAAGAAGATGTATTTGGATCATCTATGATACAGAAGGGAGTAGGAGATGAAGAAGAAAAAAAAATCAATATCACTTGAGAAGCAGTTTGTGAAGGTCATAGACATGAGACATGAGACATAGCTAAAAGGCTGAGATTTCATCAGAAGATTATAGAATCTTCTTCCTCCTCTACATTCTACCAGCACATCATCTGGGCTACAATATAATAACATTGAATTGAATTTGAGAACCACAAATCCGGAAGTTCAGAGAACACCAAGCAAGCAAAACATCAAAGAAGTTAAGTAATTCCATATACTTCATTGCCATCACTGGCTTAGCAATTGTATAGTTTTGAGTACATAATTATCCAAAAGGGCAGTTACTATAGGTATTTTTCATATTTATCAAGAGGGAAATTATAGAGTGAAACTATTATAATTTATCTTTTAAACTCCCAGTTCTCTATGAAATTATTTAAAACTCCCATATGAGTAGATTAAAGACATTGTGAACAGAAGTAGTAGACCTTTCAGAGTTCACAACAGAAGTTACAGATTTTCCTATGACAGAAAGTCAGCATAGTTGTAGTCCTGCTCATATTTAATAGAAGGGACAGAACTATTAGGAGTACTGAATAATAAATGGGAATATGCTGTGTAGCAAGTTTAGCAATGGCCATAGACAAAAAAGAGCAAATATAATACCTGTTCATTAATTGCCTATTCTGTCCTGGGCGCTGTGGTTTCTCCCCTGCATGGTTTTAACAATGCTTAATTAGAGATCACTTTCTACAGTCTCTGTTCCAAGTGATCTCAAGGTTTAGTAGCCACAGTACTAAATACTTTTTGAGCTCTAGGACTACTACCAGTACTTGTACTTGTGGACACTAGGCAAGTACATTTATCCAGAATTTATAACTTATGAGTGAAAGAGTAAGATTGTAATTAGAAGACTGTAATAACTCACATAAGTATAACTCACAGAAATATAAATTTGAAAACTGGAATCAACAATATGGTCTATATTGAATATAGCAAATTCTATTTGCTTATCCTACAGATTTAGGTGATGAGCATGTCTATACAGCCTTTTCGTTTTCTTCAGAATCATTACCTATTTCTCCTTTGTTAAACACACACTTACACACATGTGCATACATGTGCATATATTAAATACAGAAATACCTATTCCATAGTAACTAAAATATACATCCTCGGGCCAAATAAATCGATAAACAACAACAAAAAAAGTGTTTTTTTTTTTTTAAAGATTTTATTTATTTATTTGCCAGAGACGGAGGGAGAGAGAGCGAGCACAGGCAGACAAAGAGGCAGGCAGAGGCAGAGGGAGAAGCAGGCTCCCTGCCGAGCAAGGAGCCCGATGTGGGACTCGATCCCAGGACCCTGGGATCATGACCTGAGCCGAAGGCAGCTGCTCAACCAACTGAGCCACCCAGGCGTCCCCAAAAAAAGTGTTTTTTTATCAACAGAATACAACTGCAGGAAATACTGCTTTAGGGGTGCCTGGGTGGCTCGGTGGGTTAAAGCCTCTGCCTTCGGCACAGGTCGTGACCCCAGGGTCCTTGGATCAAGCCCCGCATCGGGCTCTCTGCTCAGCGGAGATTTTGCCTCCTCCTCTCTCTGCCTGCCTCTCTGCTTACTTGCGATCTCTGTCTGTCAAATAAATAAATAAAATCTTTAAAAAAAAAAAAAGAAAGAAATACTGCTTTATATAGAATAAGTTAATATTTAATATTCTTACTCAGAATAATTGAATTCCTTAGAAACACAGGCTCAGATATTTTTTATTCTAAGTATTTGTTTTTGTCTACATTTGTGAATGTATATAAATACATTTATATCTGCTTCTAAGCAAACACCTTTTATCCCTTCTTTCCTTCTTTTCTCCTTCCTTGCCTCCCTCCCTCCCTCCTTCCTTCCTTTCTTTCTATTTCTTTCTTTCTTCCTTTCTCCCTTCTTTTTTCCCTCCCTCCCTCTATCCCTTTCCTTCCTTTCTCTTCTCTTTCTTTTTTCCTGTAAGCTTCATGTCCAGAATGGAGCCAAATGTGGGACTTGAACTCATGATCTGAGATCAAGGCCTGAGCTGATATCAAGAGTCAGATGTTTAACCAACTGAGCCACCCAGGTGCCCTAAGACTCTACTTCTTTTTTTCTAAGATTTATTTACTGGGACACCTGGTTTTCTCAGTCAGTTAAGCAGCTGCCTTTGGCTCAGGTCATGATCCTGGAGTCCTAGATCTAGTGCCGCATCAGGCACTTTGCTTAGCAGGGAACTTGCTTCTCTCTTTGCCTCGGCCTGCTTGTGCACTCGCTCTCTCACTCTCTCTCTCTCTGAAAAATAAATAGATAAAATCGTTAAAAAAAAAAAGATTTTATTTATCTATTTTAGAAAGAGAGTGTATGGGAGTGGGGGAGGATCAGCTTAAAATTATCCTCCAGCAGACTCCCCACTGAACGGGGAGCCCAATGTAGGCTTGATTTCACAACCCATGAGATCATGACCAGAACCAAAACCAAAAGTCAGATACCGAACTGACTGAGCCACGCAAGGACCCCAAGACTCTTACTTCTTAAGATTAAAAAACAACATGGTAATTTCAAATTTTAATTTCTTTTTTTTTCCCTCACTTCTTGCTTTCCAGTTCCAAATCAAAGATAATCTCATGTCTGTGGACCTCATCACATTTCTGATTTTCATATCACACCCTTACTTTAACCATTAAAACATAAGGCTCAGGACCACCTGAGTGGCTCAGTCAGTTAAGCCTACGGCTCTTGATCTCAGCTCAGGTCTAGAAAACAAACAAACAAAACCCAGGAGGCTCAAAATATAACTGTAGGAAGTGTCCCAGTGGGGTGACTTGCAGGATGTCAGAGTAAGGATCACAGTGGAATATCTCCCCAACAAAACAATAATTTAACTGGTAAAACAAATATTAAATACAATTATTTAATGCCTCCAGGAATTATTCTAATTGTATAAATTAAGTGAAGAAACATTTGTCCCAAGAAATCTGTTAAATTTAGATACGAACAAAAAGAGTTTGTGACATTTGAGTGTGTGACACATCACCCACTTACTTACAATTCTGTGCTATGGAAGCTCTACCTCAGTCATTCTAATCTAAGAAGGGGCAACCAAGAAGATGGTGTCTTCCTCTTGCCACAGCTTCCAATTTTTATACAGTTTTACCCAGAGAGGGACAGAGTCCCAGTGTTTTCCATTCACCTCTGCCCCTAGTCCATATTATAGAAATTCTATTCCAAAAACGTACAGCAGAGAGGACTTGGTCCCCTTCCTCTTAATGAGCCCCCATATGCAGGACAGCATTTCTACTCCTGGAATAGAATCTCAAAAAATATGGGTACATTGATTACCAAGCCCCAGCTTACTTGATAGCATAGGCATGTTATTCCAGGAGATGATAATTTCCACCCCTAGCACCAGTATAATGGAGTAGGGTTTCTGTTTAGAAGAGAAGCAGGCCATAAGAATGAAAACTTCACAGTTCTGCCTTACAGAACTGACTTCATTTGGAACATGGCTGCAAATTCTATATCTGATGATGTGGACTAAAAATAGAACTCTTACAACTCAGTAATAAAGAGATAAGCCAATTACAGTGTAGGCAAAGAATTTGAACAGATATTTCTTCCAAGCATATATACAAATGACCATAACTATATATACAAATGACCATAAGCACATAGAGAAATAGAAATTGAAGCCACAATTAGGTATTTCTTTACCTTCACTACAATTACTATAATTAAAAGGACAGGTGATACCAAGTATTGACAAGGAAGCAGAGACATGGAAATTTTTCATAATAACATTTATATCAAAGGAGTCCCAGAAGAATAGAGAGAAAAGGGGACAGAAAATTTGAGGAAATGAGAGATGAAAACTTCCTTAATTTGGGAAAGGAAATAGACTTCCAAATCCAGGAAGCACAGAGAATTCCTATCAAAATAAACAAAAGCAGGTCAATGCCAAGACATTTCATAGTTAAATTTGCAAAATATAGAGATAAAAAGAAATCCTAAGAGCAACAAGACAAAAGAAGTCCCTAACTTATAAGGGAAGACAAGTAAGTCTAGCAGTAGATCTCTCCAAAAAAACTTGGCAAGCCTGAAACAAGTGGCAGGATACATTCAAAGTGCTGAATGGGGAAAACCTGCAGCCAAGAATACTCTATTCAGCAAAGCTATCATTCAGAGTAGAAAGATAAATAGAGATTCCCAGAAAAACAAAAACTATGGGAGCTTGTGACCACTTAGCCAGACCTGTGAGAAAGATTAAAAGTGACTCTTTGGGGGGAAAGAAAGATCAAAAGCAAGAAAGACTAGAAAGGAACAAAGAAAATCTCCAGAAACAACAACAAGGTAAGTAATACAATGGCAACAAATTCATACCTATCAATAATTACTCTGAATGTAAATAGACTCAATGCTCCAATCAAGACATAGGATGTCAAAATGGGTAGGAAAACAAGACCCTGCAAGAGGCATTATTGCCTATAAGAGCATTTTAGACCTAAAGGTACCTGCATTTTAGACCTAAAGATACTTGTAGATTGAAATGAAGTGATGAAGAACCATTTACCATGCAAATTGACATCTAAAGAAAGCCAGAGTAGCAATACTTACTTTATCAGACAAACTAGATTTAAAATCAAAGACTGTAATAAGAGTTGAGGAAGGGCACTATATCACAATAGAGGGGTCTATCCAACAAAATGATGTAACAATTATAAATATATAAAACAATAACAAACATTTAAGAAACTCATTGATAATAACACATTAATACTAAGGGAATTTATACTCACTTAAAGCAATGGATAAATCATTTAAGCAGAAAATCAACAAGGGAACAATGACTTTGAATGATGCAGTGGACCAGATGGACTTAATAGATGTAGTCAGAACATGTCAGCCTAAAGCAGCAGAAAACACATTACTTTCAGGTGTACATGGGACATTCAACAGAATAGATAACATACTAGGTAACAGATCAGGCCTCAGTAAGTACAAAAAAAATTGAAATCATACCATGCATATTTTCTGACTAGAATGCTTTGAAACTTGAAGTAAACCAGAAGAAAAAAATTGGAAAGAACACAAATATACGGAGGTTAAAGAACATCCTACTAAATAATGAATGAGAAGAAATAAAAAAAAAAAAAACATGGAAACAAATGAAAATGAAAACATAATGCTAACAGACCTTCAGGATGCAGCTGAAGCAGTTAGAAGAGGGAAATATGTAGCAATACAGGCCTACCTCAAGAAACATAAAAGATCTCAAATACAGAAGGTAATCTTACACTGGAAGGAGCTAGAAAAAGAACAACAAATGAAACCTAAAGCCAGACCACGAAGGGAAATTATAAGACTACAGTAGAAATAAATGATATAGAAATAAACAAAGAAAAACCAGTAGCTCAATGAAACCAGGAGTTGGTTCTTTGAAAAAAATCAGTAAAATCAATAAACTGCTAACCAGACACATCAAAACGGAAAGAGAAAGAACTCATATAAATAAAATCAAAATGAGAGAAGAGAAACCATAACCAACCCCACAAAAATTTAAACAATTATAAAAAAATACTATGAGAAACTATATGCCAACAAATTGGTCAATCATGGATAAATTCTTAGAAACATAAGCTACCTAAGCTGAAATAAGAATAAATAGAACATTTAAACAGACCCATAACCAGCAAGAAATTGAATCAGTAGTCAAAAATCTCCCACCAAACAAAAATCCGGGACCCAATGGATTTACAGGGAAATTCTGCCAAACATTTAAAGAAGAATTAATAGCAGTTCTTCTCAAAGTACTCCAAAAATAGGATGGAAGAAAACTTCCAAATGCATTCTACAAAAGCAACATTACCTTGATCCCAAAACCAGACAATGATCCCCTTAAAAAAGAAAACTACAGGCCAATATCCCTGATGAACATGGATGTAAAAATTTTCAACAAATTACTAGCAAACCAAAACGAACAGAACATTAAAAGAATTACATGCCATTATCAAATGGGACGTTGGATTGCAGGAATGGTCCAGTATTCACAATTCAATCAACACGATCCATCAGATTAATAAAAGAAAAGATAAGAACCATATGATGTGTTCAATAGATGCAGGGGCAAAACAAAAACAAAAACAAAAAACAAACTTTTGACAAAGTACACATCATTCTTGAAAAAAAAAAAACCCTCAGCAAAATAGGGATAGAGGGAACATATCTCAACATCATAAAGGCCATATATAAAAGACACACAGCTAATATCTTCAATGGGAAAAAACTGAGCACGTTTCCCCTAGGGTCAAGGAAAAGCCTAGGATGTCTACTCTAACCACTGTTATCCATCATACTACTGGAAGTCCTAGTCTCAGGAATCAGACAACGAAAAGAAATCAAAGGCACCCAAATTAACAAGGAAGAATTCAATCTTTAAATATTTACAGACTGCATCATACTTTCTATAGATAACCCAGAAGATCCTACCAAAATATTGTTAAAACTGATAAGACAAATTTAGTAAAGTCTCATTATACAAAATCAACATACAGAAATAAGTTACATGTCTATACACCAAAAATGAGACAAAGCAGAAAGAGAAATCAAGGAATCAATCCCATTTAAAATGGCACCAAACCATAATATACCTAGGAGTAAACCTAACCAAAGAGATAAAATAACTGTACTCTGAAAACTGTAAAACATTGATGAAAGAAATTGAAGATGACACAAAGAAATGGAAAAACATTCCATGCTCATGGTTTAGAAGAATAAATATTGTTAAAATGTCTATATTACCCAAAGCAATAAACCCATTTAATGCAATCCCTATTAAAATACCACCAGCATTCTTTCACAGAACTAGAACAAGCAATGTTTAAATTTGTCTGGAACTGCAAAAGACCCCAAATAGCCAAAGCAATCTTGAAAAAGTGAAACAAAGCTGAAGGCATCACAATTCAGGACTTAAAGTTATATTACAAAGCTATAGTCATCAAGACAGTTTGGTATGGGCACAAAAACAAACACATAGATCAATGGAACAGAATAGAAAACCCAGAAATGGATCCACAACTCTATGGTCAACTAATCTTTGACAAAGTAGGAAAGAATATCCAATGGAAAAAAGACAGTCCCTTCAACAAATGCATTGAAAACTTTGGACAGCCACATGCAGAAGAATGAAACTGGACCATTTTCTTATACCATACACAAAAATAAATTCAAAATGTGTGAAAGACCTAAATGTGAGACAGGAAACCATGAAAATCCTAGAGGAGAACACAGGTAGCAGTCTCTTTGACATTGGCCATAGAAACTTCTTACCTGATTTATCACTTGAGGAAAGTGAAATAAAAGCAAAAATGAGTTATTGGGACTTCATCAAGATAAAAAGCTTCTGCATAGTGAAGGAAACAATCAACAAAAGTAAAAGGCTACCTATGGAATGGGAGAAGATATTTGCAAATGATCTATCTGATAAAGGGTTAGTATCCAAAATCTATAAATAAGTTCAACTCAACACCCAAAAAGCAAGTAATCCTGTAAAAAAAATGGACTGAACATATGACTAGACATTTTTTCCAGAGAAAGCATAGAAATATAGCCAACAGACACATGAAGAGATACTCAATATCACTCATCATCAGGAAACCACAAATCAAAACTACAATGAGATATCAACTCATACCTGTCAGAATGGCTAAGATGAACAATGCAGGAAACAACAGTTGGTGAGGATGGAAAGAGAGAAGAACCCTCTTACACTGTTGGTGGAAAGGCCAGGCTGGTGCAACCACTCCAGAAAACACTGTGGAGGTTCCTCAAAAAGCTAAAAACAACTACCCTTCAAGCCAGCCATTACCCTACTAGATATTTACCGAAACAAAAAAAAAAAAAAAAATGCTGACTGAAGGGATACATGTTTATAGCAGCATTATCAG
This sequence comes from Mustela nivalis, assembly GCF_964662115.1. NCBI lineage: Eukaryota > Metazoa > Chordata > Mammalia > Carnivora > Mustelidae > Mustela > Mustela nivalis. The sequence continues at coordinate 86,722,964 of NC_139020.1, forward strand.
CAATAGCCTAGGACTAGACCTAGGGATGCCAGATATACTGTTATTTGTTGTTATGGCAATTAAGAGTGAAACGTAAGTATTAGTATTTTCTAGGACAAATCATTTAAACTCAAACCAGGAAACTATGTCCAAATGTATGAGTACAAGAGATTATTAATATTGGTATTAATATTGGTGTTAGTTTCTTAGGGCTTCCATAACAAACTACCAAACACTCAGTGACTTAAACAATAGAAATTTATTTTCTCACAATTCTGGAGGCTAGTAGTCTGAGACCAAAGTGTCAGCAGGCATGCTCCCTCTCAAGGCTAGGGGGGGGATCTGTTTCAGAACTCTCTTTTATCTTCTGGTCATTCCTTGGCTTGTGGCAGTAGAACTACAATTTTCATGTATTTCCCTGTATGTTATCCATGTCCAAATCTCCCCTTTTTATAAGGACATCAATCAAATTAGATTAGGGGTACACCCTTCTACAGTATGACTTCATCTTAACCAACTGTATTTGCAATGGCCTTATTTACAAAACACGTCTGAGGTACTAGGAGTTAGGACTTCAGCATATGGATTTTGAGGTTACATATTCCATTCATAACAGGAAGCACAAGAACTAAGAGACAGTATGTGTCTTACAGACACTGAGGCAGAAAAAATCCAGAAATAAATCTTGAATTGGGTACAGGGGAAGTGGTTTGTTTAAATACTAGAGAGATAGCCAAGGCAAGGGTTTAAAGTTGCTAATTTTTAAGGATGGATTAGACATAATAATGTACTCAGATAGCAATAATTTAATGTTATCCATCTTTATATTATTTTAAAACATCTATATATTTAACTTTGATGTTTAAAGTATATCTCCTAGTTTGATTTAAGCAGTACACAAGTATATGTATTATTACATAAATATATGGCAAGTATTTTTTAAGTAGAAAAATACTCAAAACTACTAGTTATAGTGACTATTTAGAAAGATTTTATTTATTTATATGAGGGAGAGAAAGAGCTAGAGAGAGAGAGAGAGAGAGATCATTAGTGGGGGGGGTGGAAGGATAATCAGGGTCCTTACTGAGAAGGGAGCCTGATGTGGGACTTTATCCCAGGACCCTGAGATCATGATCTGAGCTAAAGACAGACACTTAACCAAATGAGCCACCCAGGTGCCCCTAGTGACTTTTGAAAAAGTAATTAAAAAATAATTTCTAGTTATTGTTCTGGGACTAGCGTAGAAAAGAGCAATTATTTTGTTTTAAATATTCACATAATGTATGTTTTCAGACAGGAAAAATCAAAATATGTGTAATAAATCATATGGAGAAAATTAAGGTAAGAATGTGGTTTATTTTAGAAACATTGACCTTCAGGTTACCAGTGAAGGCAATGTCAGTTCAGATTAAATGTGGAATGAATCCCATTATCCTAGTTATCCTAGATTCTGTTTCCCTTCTAGGTTCCATAACTGCACACACAATCATTTTTAAAGGGTTCTATTTTGGTCTTTACATCTTGAACTACCAAAAACATTTACTTTCCTTTAAATATATAGTCAATTTTGAAACAAAAAGAGCAAAATCTTACACTTGAGAAAAGCTGCTAAAATACCAAAGTGAAACTAAGTTTAACTAAAAGGGATGATTTCTATAAATATAAAAAGAAGGCTGTACTTACATTGGAACTGCTACCATGATGGTTTTACTTCTTCACTGTAATCCATTAATTAGTATATTACATGAACATATATTTAAGTATTTTCCATTTGAAAAACATTTGTGGAATGAAGGCTTCCTTTGAAAAGATGAGAGAACAAGTGTCATTTGACACCTAACTGTGTAAACAATACACATCACAAAGAAATTCCAGAATTCCAGTGTCTGTAAATGAAGAAACACTAATTTTGACATTATCAGAACTATCCCCTACAAATACCTTAGAAGCTGATGGCATACATTTCTTAATTAAACTTTTAATTAAATTAAACTTTTTAATTAACATAATTTCAAGCTAAGAAAAAACTAAAAATAATAAACATGCCTATGCTTTTTACTAAATTTATCAACTATTTACATTTGCTCTGTATCCTTTATCATTCTGTCTTTTGATACATGTACAAATGTCAGCACCTATACCATAATATATCAAGAGTTATATAAATAAATAGAGAGAGAAATGTTAAATTTTCTGAACTGTTTGAAATAATTTGGGAAATCATGACCATTGTGTCTACATTCTTTGGTATGTATTTCCTAAAAGCAAAAATATTTTTAAAAAATAAGCTCTATTTTCAAATTTTTAAAAAATCAGGAAATTGAACTTTGTTGCAATATTACCTATTCTACAATCCATATTCAAATTTGCTAAATTGTTGAAATAACTAAAATAATTTGAAGAGCAAAATAGGAAGTTGGTACTAGTCAGTTTCATAGAAATCCATTTGCTTGGATTTATGTCCTAAATAACATGGTTTTTCTTTTTATTTTTTTTAAGATTTTTATTTATTTGACAGAGAGAGATCACAAGTGGACAGAGAGGCAAGCAGAGAGAGAAAGAGAGAGAGGAGGAGGAAGCAGGCTCCCTGCGGAGCAGAGAGCCTGATGTGGGACTCCATCCCAGGACCTGAGATCATGACCTGAGCTGAAGGCAGAGGCTTAACCCACTGAGCCACCCAGGTGACCCAACATGGTTTTTGAAAGTGGACTTTTAAGGGATTGGGCCTGACCAGATAGGGTTTTGAAGATTTTGAAGCACAGACTTCTTTGAGGTAGGGACACAGATGTCTTGGCCTTGTGACCTCACTAATAACTGAAGTAGACAAATGAAACACTGAAATACTGCTAGGTTAGGTTTCCTATAAGAAGCACTTGAGACTTAAATCCATATGCAATTAATTTATTAAAAAGTGCTTAGGGAAAGAAAGAGAGTGAGAGAGACAAACCAAGAAAAAGACTTAACTGTAGAGAATAAACTGATGGTTACCAGAGGGGAGGTAGGTAGGGGAATGGGTGAAATAGGTGTTGGGGATCACGAAGGGCACTTGTGATGAGCACAGGGTGAAGTATGGAAGTGTTGAATCACTATTTTGTATACCTGAAACCAATATTATACTGTATGTTAACTAACTGCAATTATAAAACAAATGAACAAAAACTTTAAAAGTAAAGAAGTGCTTACAGAAGTAACTGGTGAGGGGCACCTGGGTGGCTCAGGTCATGATCTCAGGGTTCTGGGATCAAGCCCTTCTTTGGGCTCTCTGCTCAGTGGGAACCCTGCTTCCCCCTCTCTCTCTGTCTGCCTCTCTGCCTTCTTGTGATCTCTTTCTCTATCTGTCAAATAAATAAATAAACTCGAAGAAGAAGAAGAAGAAGAAGAAGCAGAAGAAGCAGAAGAAGCACAAGAAGAAGAAGAAGAAGAAGAAGAAGAAGAAGAAGAAGAAGAAGAAGAAGCACAAGAAGCACAAGAAGCACAAGAAGAAGAAGAAGAAGAAGAAGAAGAAGAAGAAGAAGAAGAAGAAGAAGAAGAAGAAGAAGCACAAGAAGCACAAGAAGCACAAGAAGAAGAAGAAGAAGAAGAAGAAGATTTATGTGAAACTTAAAGTGGTATGAATTTTCCATCTCAGTCTGAGTGAGTAGAAACTATTAGAAGAAGAAGAAGAAGAAGAAGAAGAAGAAGAAGTAGTAGTAGTAGTAGTAGTAGTAGTAGTAGTAGTAGTAGTAGTAGTAGTATTGGTAGTAGTAGTAGTAGTAACTGCTGAGGGAGTAACAGTAACAAGACAGGGAAGGATAAAGAATAATTCCCAGCATCAGCCTGAGGTCATAGTGAATTCTGCAACATAAAGCACATCTTAGAGTTCTTCTGACTACTAGAAAGAGAGATGGAATTTTAGATTCAACTATCAATAAGTCATTTACACCCGAATGGGTGTAAACTCCCAGGCACTTCCAGCTCTCTCTGGCTGAAGGAGAATGGAGTTCCAGGACCAAATGACAAATCTCTGTAGATGATTTCAAGTGTCAACCATTAGAAGCAAAGCCCATAGAACCTGTAGTTGAGATCTGAGGGCATTTGGATGGTCAATGACAGTGTTGGTGCTAGTGCCCCTATGAGACAGAAAGGAAAACCGAATAGTCAGCTCCTGTCTTATGATTACTAAAAGTCATGTTTTTAGTGTTACACTTCCCACTTGACTACTGGAAAGATAATTATACTTCATGATAGAAGATTGGTAGGTTAACTATTATCTCTGAATTGGAGAGTGGGAGTTGAATATGTTTTTACATGTTGAAATACTATTTTACAACTTTTCACATTGTATCATTTAATCATTCAAATATGTCACTTCTGTTACATCTAGCTCCAAACATTTTTTAGCATAAATAAGAATAGAATTGTTTTTACATATTTATATTCGTTTTCCATGGATATGTTGTTGAAAAGTTAATTGTACCTCCCTCTAAAGTATGAATAATCAGTGATTAGTAGTTCAAACATAAAGAAATGTTATTCAGGAAGGCCTAGGGCCAAATATTCCAGGTTGGTCAGGTGGAAGGTCTAGAATGCTCCGTCATTTTGTTTGTATGTATATAAAATAGAACCTTGAAAGGGGTAGAGGCTGTTGGAATTTTAGATAAAATATAGCTATGAGCCCTGTGTGGGTAAGGAGAAACTAGGCTTTGTTTAGGTGGGAACTGGATAACTCTGCAGGTAGAAGCATTTCTTGTAAGTTCTTTGGCACTTGAGCTAAAACTTAACACTAGTATCTGGTTTATCAGGTTAGGTTGGCACCCATGGAGGGAGGGTTCAAATAGGTGTGACCAAGAGATGACGAGGTCAATATGTCCCTGTCAACATTCAAAAACTGAGTGTTCAGATGAGAACTAATCTTAAAAATGTTGTTTTTAAAATAATTCTGATTATTTTTTATCAATTATTGATCAATTATGAATATCTGATATGGGGGCACCTGGGTGACTCAGTAGTTTAAACATCTGCCTTTGGCTCAAGTTATAATTCCAGGGTCCTGGAATTGAGGCCCACATCAGGCTCCATGTTCTGCTGGGAGCCTGCTTCTCCCTCTGCCCACCGCTCTGCTCCCTCAGCCCAAACCACTGAGCCACCCAGGCTCCCACGTGTACACACACACTCTCTCTCTGTGTCAAGTAAATAAACAAAATCTTTAAAAATAAATAAATAAATAGAAATCCCATATAATGCTTTAGGTTCATGGTGGTGATATAATGTTTAAATTGTAATGTCCCTTGGTTGAGTTGTGTCATCGCTGCCACAATGTTCTAGGACATTTAAATATATGGAAGTATTTGGGCACCGTAAATGGAAGCAGAAAACCAACAGCTGAGCTAACTTCCAGCAAGGGCATTTGCCTTTCAGGAAACCAGAAGTCTATAACACAGAAGTAATCCAGACTGCTGAGTGTTAATTATATAACACTGAATAATCAATTTTAAGCACAATGGAGAAAAGATGAACAGGAGTAAAGTCGCAGGGCTGTTTTTAGGGTGGTGATAGAAGGCCTCTCTGTGGTGGTAACATTGAATAAGGAACCAAAATAAAGTGAACTTAGTGATATGATTATCAGGGGAAAGGTGTTTCAGGAAGAGGCAACCACGTACAAAGGTTCTAAAATAGCAGTATGCTTGTTTTGTTGGAGGAGCAAAAATGAGACCAGTATGATCCAAGCAGAGCAAAGAAGAGCTAGAGAAATATGCAAGAGATCATAAAGATAAATAATTGATTTATGTGAAACTTAAAGTGGTATGAATTTTCCATCTCAGTCTGAGTGAGTAGAAACTATTAGAGAGCAGGCATGGCCTGAAATCTTTAAAATCACCATACTGGCAGTGGTGGTGATTTTACTAGAGCAATCAATCTGGTTGTTGTAGTGCCTTCGATATTCACTGGATATTGGCCTTGGGAAAATTCATAGAGACATTTGAAATTCAGTTACATCATTAGAGAATTTTCAGAAATATTTATTGTAGTGTCTTCCTACACTACAAATGAGAACGTGAGATCAGATAACTTTGTCAAGTATAAAGCATCAAATCAATACTAATTGTTGAGAACTGTATAATATTCTTTATACAAACCACCAGTGAAATCCAAGAAATAGACTAATTTTAACTGGGAAGCACATAGGACTCAATATAGTTACTTCCAGCTAAACACCATGTTTATTAATATTTTCCCCTAATAGAGCATAATTTTCAACTAGGATATATAAAACATATATTTCACAAATAAATCTTTTATTCATTAACACTTCTTTGCTTGTTAGCAGTTTACAAATTTAAGCACCTGAATGTTTGGCTTGTCAAGAACATAAGAAGTGCAATTCTAACACACGAATCTACTAAGTTATTAGTTTTAAAAATGAGTTCAAGGATGCCTGGATGGCTCAGTCGGTTATGCATCCAACTCTTGGTTTTGGCTCAGGTCATGGTATCAGGGCTGTGAGATTGAGCTCTGGGTCAGGTTTCACACTAGGCATGAAGGCTACTTAAGTTTCTCTTTCTCCCTCTCTTACCCCTGTTTTCCCACCTCCTGCTCTCTCTCTCTTTCTCTCTCTCTCTCCCCCCCTCCCTCTAAAATAAATCAATAAATCTTTTAAAACAAATGAATTCAGTTTTTCAAAACTTTTCATAGCACCTCAGTGGATCTTAACTATGCTTTAAGTGAAAAGTTAAGGTACTTACAACATTCCTATTTTAGAATTTTTGCCAGTGTAACAGTTATTGAAGAAATTTTCAATTATTTCTGAAAATGCTGTCTTTTTTACTTTGTAAATACTAACTTCAACATCTTCCCAATTCTAAATTAAACCCATAAGTGTAATTATAAGTGTGTTATTAAGGTAAACAATAAAAATGAGTCATAATGTTCAAAAATGGTACCAGTCACTTTGAGGAGTCCTTGATTGACCTCTGCAGAGTAAGTGAGGGCCTGGCAAAGAGACTATTGTTCAGTAAAATGAGTTATTTCACCTACAGAGACAGCATACATTTGCCAAACAATGTAGGTGGGTTTTCACCACTTCCTTTCATTTTAGCAATCAATTTGAGAGCTGTACTAAAAGCAGTATAAAGTTCATTGTCCTCTGGCACAGAATCAGGTGGCACATTTAAATTTGGCTGTGTTATAAAAATCATGTAAACAATAAATGCTTTTACATGAAAATATGCCCAAGGTAAAATGCTTTGACTAAGTTTTATAGTGAATTGGAAAATAGAGAGTTTTTAAAAAATATTTTTAAATTAAAACTTTCTGATTAATTTGGTGGAAAGGATGTAATTTAAAAGATTCTACATGAATCAGTTACACTTGCCTATATCTTTAACTTCAAAAATTCACGTAGGTTTACTACTTTTTTTTTTTCAAAAAAATGTATAAAAGAATAGCTAACATTTTTCCAGCATATATTTTGAGGAATCACTCTCCTAAATTGTTATGCACATTATCTCAATTAACAGTCTCTTAGAGTTGGTCACAATATTATACTGTAATATAGATAAGAAACTGAGGCATTGAGTTGAGTTATTTTCTGAAGATCTCACAGAGAGTAAGTTGTCATGCCAAGATTCAACCCCAAGAAATTTGCACACTAACTGTATATCATTATGCTTGTGAAGAATCATGGAAGAATGTGAAGTAAGGACCAACATGTTTATTAGACTTTTCAAATAATTAGATTTCTATTGTCAAGGTGGTATGTTTGAAAGAAGATAATGGCTTTTTGCTTATAAAATTGGCATGATTTTTTTTCCAAATCCAAAAGAGGGCTGGAAATCATATAATACAATCTTTCTGAAAGGAATTTTGGCAAACGAATTAAAAGCTTTATAAGAGGCATAACTTTTGACCCAGCAATTCATCATTTGGAAAAGTAATTATAGATTATCAATGGTCAGGGGAGTTGGAGATAGAAAGTCATGAAGGTGGATTGCCTAAGGTAAAAGCACTGGTTTCTGTGTTGATTCTGTGAAGAATCCAGAAACATAAACCCCAGATTAGGAAGGATACAAAGTTATAATTGTGCCCCCAAAAGAAAACACAGTTGTGTTCATACACAATTTTTAATTGAAACAATGTATTAACTGCTCAGAGAGAAATTGTTTTAGACTGAGGACATAACCTTAAAGCCATTCAGATTTCCTGAAGGACTTCATGACCTGATTCTTAATCCAGTTTGCCCCCATTGTTTGAAACTGAACAATGTAATTTTAAGATACGACCTTCTTAGATCAATATCCCTTTTAGCAAATAAGGCATAGGATTTCATTCATTTCTAAGGTTCTCACCAGTAATCCACCTATTGAGCAAAAACATTGAAGTTTACACAGGAGAACTCTTCCTGGTCTTTGGCTAACCTGGATACCATAATAGATTGGATCTGAGGCTTTGGTTCCTTTTCTTCCACTTTGGGGCATATAATTTGGATCTTGATACCCTAGGGTACCTTGATGTCCCTGCATGTTCTGCAGTATCTCCAAGAGCTCTAAGGAAGCAGAAGGGTAATCTCAACCAATCGCAAAATTACTATTACTAAAATATACATTTACTATTACTCTAATTTGATTATGTTTTTAGCCTTCTTATCTCAAGGGTAGCCTAACTCTACCTTTAAGCATAATGTTCTTTATGTTTCCTTGAAGTAGTTGAGTATGAAACTTCCCAGGGCATCAGAATTTGTTCTTCACTCTATCTGTGTTATCCATCCTTTGATATATTAATCGGTGAATCCCTCACTTCTCTCAAGACTTAAATGTCACTTTTCTAGTAAAAATTTTATAATGATACCATTAGTGTTAATATGTAAATTTCATTACTTTCTTGAATAGATAGAAAACCATAGTACCCAATTAAATTACAGTCAGGTGTGACAATATGACAAACTTTGGCTGCTGACTTAGAAGAAATAAAGAGTGTCCTGTTTAGAGGCAATCATGTTACAGGGGCAATGACCAGTAACCCATAACCAATACGGCGACTTGCTCATATCCATTCCAGCAAACATGAAAGTCATGTTGTTGGAATGGAGCCAGAATTTGGATCCTTGTGTCACCATTCAGGAAGAAGTTGCCATAAAGAGCTGCCAGATCACAGAAATTTACATGAGTCAAGAAGACACATTTATATGTTAAACCAATTAAAACCTGAAAGCTAATTTTTTTACTGCAATTTAGCCTACCTGATATACTTTCTTTAAACACTCAAATTAAAATTATAACCCCTTTCCCAAGCATTTTCTCATCTTCCTCCCTTTTTATTAATTTTGTTCATAGAATTTATCATCTAACATATCATGTTACTTAAGTTTTATTTTTTTAATTCTTGCTATCACTATCACAGCATTACTCAACTTTAGCTACAAGAGGACAGAAATTTTTATCTGCAATGTCTCTGCTGTATCTGCAGCACAAAGCACGTGTTAAATAAATCTTGTAGAAAAATAAATTACTAAGAAAGTCTGAATTGATTTAAGATTTAGAAAATTGAGTTTGCACTTCTGACTTTTGACTATTTTTCTTCCTATGTTTATATATTTTTTAAGAAAGAGTAGTTATTATTTATCTTTGCTGCATAATTCCTCATAGCTTGAGTAAAATTCAATTAATTAGATGGTGTTCATGAATCAAGAAGTAATTTGACAGTTCCTTTTTAAGTTATTACTATTGATATGGATACTGTAATTATTGCAATTCAGTCTAGTCATATGAACGAGTTTTAAATTTCCTTTCTTTGGGTTTCATCCCAAATTCATGATTTTCCACATTTATTCATGTTTTCAAATCCTTAACATTTATTCTATGATAGTGTGAAAGTGTATAGAAATTCTAGTTTATTGAAAAAAAATGAAAGTTCTGAGTTTAAAAAAAATGTTGACTCAGTATCCATCTTTCTCATATACTTTCTTAGAAATGTTATAATATTCAACTTTTAATTTATCCTTAGAAGAGACATTGTTTATGAGAGTATCTAAACTGCTACATATTTGACATATTTCTTACTTCCTGCAAGTAAAACTTTGCGAGAGAACTTTGTTATATACAGTTCATTCAATTTTATGGAAAGAAAAAAAAACAGAAAACATAGTATGAAAAGACTTACATATTTCTAATCATTTACTGCATATTTTGGAGAGAAAGCACTTGTCTTCTAAGAGAGTTATTACATGATTACCAGTTTGTCCTACTCTTTTTTTTTTTTTTTTTAAATCCTGGGTTCTTAAAGACATAGAATGACATTCAAAAACATTTTATCAGTAATTACTGTCATGGCCTTTGTAGAAACTGTATAAAAATAAGGCACTTATTTTTACTTTTTGAACAATTTTTACTTTTAAAACCAAAACAATAGTTTTAGTGAATTACATCATTTCGGTCTGCTATGTCTGCTACTTTTGTCTTACTCTGTCTTATCCTCATCTTGGGGAAGACAATTCAATAGCTATCAGACAAATATGTTCCTTGAGAAGATCACCTCTCTCCCTCTCTCTCTTTTTTCCTATATCTATCTATCTATAAATTTATATACATATGCATATTTATACAGAACTATATAGAAATAGAGATATAGACAATAATATAGGTATATATACAACATAATAAATTATATACACAACATAATAATACATACTGCATAGTATATAGTAACAATATTATATATTATCTATTACCATATTATTTAAATGTAACAGTATTTTAAGATAAAAATAAATATAATTATTAGGTATTTTAACCTGTGAGTACATGAATCAAAAGGACAATTAAAAAATGGCTTTTATTGGGGCACCCGAGTGGTGCAGTTGTTTAAGCATCTTGACTCTTCCTTTCAGCTCAAATGCTGATCTCATGGTCGTGAGGTTAAGCCCCATGTTAGGCTTGGTGCCCAGCACAAAATCTGCTTTATATTTTCTCGCTCCCTCTGCCCCTCCCCCAACCCATGCATGCGCATGCTCTCTCGCGAATAAATAAATCTCTAAAAAAATGGCTTTTATAGGGGCGCCTGGGTGGCTCGGTGGGTTGGGTGGCTCGGTGGGTTGGGCCGCTGCCTTCGGCTCGGGTCATGATCTCAGGGTCCTGGGATCGAGTCCCACGTCGGGCTCTCTGCTCAGCAGGGAGCCTGCTTCCTTCTCTCTCTCTCTCTGCCTGCCTCTCAGTGTACTTGTAATTTCTCTCTGTCAAATAAATAAATAAAAAATCTTTAAAAAAAAAATGGCTTTTATATTTGATCCAAAACTATGATCTTTCTTTTCTTAAGTAAAAGTAAAATATGTTTGGGTGCCTGGGTGGCTCAGTGGGTTGGGCTGCTGCCTTCGGCTCAGGTCATGATCTCAGGGTCCTGGGATCGAGTCCCGCATGGGGCTCTCTGCTCAGCAGGGAGCCTGCTTCCTCCTCTCTCTCTCTGCCTGCCTCTCTGCCTACTTGTGATCTCTCTCTGTCAAATAAATAAATAAAATCTTAAAAAAAAAAAGTAAAATATGTTTTTATGTTGAACATAGGTTACTACTCGATTAATACTGGATCATTTTCCTCCAGTTTTATACAGATTTATAATAAAATATTAAGCTTATGTAATATCAACACATGGGCTTGTTTTACACATGCTCAGTTCCAGTCACTTAAAAATTACATAATTTAACTATATGTGATTAGCGATAATTACATATAGCCATGATTACATATAGCTATTATAGGATAATTTGATATTTCAAAGAATTGCTTTATCACTAGGAAAATGCATTTTTTAACTTTCTACATCCTCTCTTCATTTACTTTAACCAAAAACGGCCAATAACCAAACTCTCTGAAGCATAGCACCCCTTACTCATTCATCCATAAGCAAATTTCATATTATTCAGGAAATAAAGTTTTTCTCCATGATTTCAGTCACCCCTTAAAAATGTTTCTCTTTCTGTTTTCTGCATAGGATTTTATTTAATTATACCACTTATGTTTGTCTTTAATTATTTAGATTTACATTTTAAGAATGTGATAGGTGGAAAAGAGAAAATGCTGGATTATATAAATGTGTAAAGAGAACCTAACATATTATTTTGAGTATAGACAAAATACCAGATCACTTCTATATTGTTAAAACTACCAAATGATGAAGATCCTATAGGTGGTTGTCATGGTGTGGGGGCTAGGGTTTGGAATAAAGTGTTTTGGTTGTCATGGTGTGGGGGCTAGGGTTTGGAATAAAGTGTTTTGTTTTGTTTTTTTAAACATTCTATTTATTTCAGAGAGAGAGAAAGAGAGACACACAAGCAGAGGAGAGGGCTCCCCACCAAGCAGGAAGCCCAATGCAGGGCTGGATCCCAGGACCCTGGGATCATGACCTGAGCTGAAAGCAGACACTTAACCAACTGAGTCACCCAGGCATCCCAGGAATGAAGTGTTTTAACATGGTTAGTTCTTAAAATATATATCACAGAACCTCTGCAATATTATGTAGTATGCTTAATAGGAAACTTACTTAACTCAATATATTCATCCAAATTAATGTCCCTTTTAATATTTTCAGGAGCAATGAGATTTTTTTTTTCTATATCTTAAGACTTACTTAGAAAATACATCTTTCTGTGTAATTCTGACTCTAGAATCTGTTAGTTTTCACACACACACACGAAAAAAAACAAATAAAGGAGTGGAAAATGCAAAAATATATTACAAACAAAAACAAATGAACCAAATCATGTTTCAAATAAATTACATAACTACCATGAAATTCATGGAAAGGTATTAACACAAGTGATTTTTTAATCAGCATTTGGATGGTATATCCTCAGGCTACGAAAAATGAACTCTAAAAATATTGAACCCTATACTTAATACACAGAGTCATAGTTAGAAATTCTGAAACTACTTTTTGGATATTCAATGATTGAGTGATTATGTAAATTTATTGTGGATAATTGGAGCTTGGTTTCTCACTGTGGATATAGAAGCTATAAATATATAACAGAAGGATAGAATAAGCCTGGCTGTTTGATTGGAATGGGAAGAGTCAGTATAAGCTCATGTGTTTATGCAGAAACACCTACTGATACATATTCAGATACAAATGTGTATAGGCATATTAAAGATACATATAGTTTTGAATACAGATTGATCCATAGATTCAGATGTATCTCCATATTTACATATATATGTGTGTATTTATGTATACATGTATGCAGACAGATAAATATATATTCAATCTAGAGCAATGATTTTCTATTGTCTATGAACTCAACTCATGCCCAAGTCATGGTTGGTACATTGTATCCTTTGCTGAAAAGAACTGTTAGTCCAGTGTGCCTAGGTAGCTCAGTTGGTAAAGCTTCTGCCTTTGGCTTAGGTCATGATCCTGGGGTCCTAGGATCCAGCCCCAGGTCAGGCTCCATGCTCAGCAGGGAATTTGCGTTTCCCTCTCCCTTTGCCCTCCCCCCCCCCACTTGTGCTCTGGCTTTCTCAAACAAATAAATAAAATCTTTAAAAAGATCTGTTAATCCTTGGGAAAAGGCCTGATTCCAGGACAAGGGCAGCAAAAGTTCAAGATGAATCTGGAATATCTTGTCTGGAAAGCAAGAAAGTGCTAAAGGAATAAGAGGGACAAGCCAAAAGATAGAAAAAAGGAGCGTGAAGGGTCTTACCTTCAACATGGGGCAATTGTGCCACAAATAAAGGGTTATTACCTACTAAATAATTTAAAAATCGTTGAGTCCACCCTGGTATAAAGAAATGAGAAAGAAAAGCCCTTCTTCACAGTAGAAAAACAGACATAAATAAGCAATTATTAGAAGAAATCATTAAGAAATCACTACTTCAAAAACACTGTTGTAATAACTTATTTAGCCAAGAATCATCATGAATACTAAAACTGTGAAAGCTTGAAGATTATGAGTTTATTGGTATAGGATTAAAGTATCTTGTCCAAAAATAGTTGTGAAATACAAAAAGAAATAAATAGTAACTCTCCACTAAAGAAATTATCTCCAACCCTACCTTAATTATGTGAATAAAATTAACAGCACCAGTACTGAATCATATGAATTCCATGAGTTTCCTGACACAATGAACTTTTAAAAAAATAAATATATATTGAACTAAAATCTAGATTACTGAAATTGAGTGAAGTTATATTGAGATTTTTTTTAATATGAAATAGATGCCACAGTATTAAAAATGTTCGCTGCTTTTTTATGGTTATAATCTTACTTGCATATTATTTGCCAAAAGTGTATCACTATAATCTAAAAGTGAGGTAACATTAGAAAATCCCAATGTGTGTGTATATACGTAGGGCATGAAACTAGTTTAAAATCGCACCATTTTAGGAATCTAGATAAAAAATTATATTAACCCTTTGACTCTTCTCAAAACTTTTCTCTACGTCTTCAATTCTTACAGTTAAAAGAAAGTATTGTTAGAAAAAAAGAGAACATTTAATATTAATGAAAGTTCAATACACATACACATTTTTAAAAAACCTTTTAATCAATTTTTTATAGTGAGAGAATAATGTCTTTACCTTCTGCATTCTGACTGGTAAGTGAAGTTCATTAGTTATTTTGAATTCATTTTTTTCTTGCAAAATAATATTAGGTGAAGCCAACAGTAACTATTACGTGCTGCTATTAACTTAATTACCAGCCCTTCCCCTGGAGACAGACTTTATGGTAGATTGTCTGCTTCACATGTAACAGAAGGCAATATTTGTATTCTAAAAATTACTTAAAATAGATTACTGTATTGCCAACACCAAGCATTTATTCCCATTCTGCTAGCCAATAAATGTTAAGATACTTCCACATATTATGTATTTTGCTTTATCAGTAGTCCATCACTAATAATATGTATGCCGGTCTGAATGGGCTCGGCTACACAGTAGTAATAAAAGACTGCAACATCTTTAGTGATTTTAAGAAAGCAAACACTTAGGGTGACTGGGAGGCTCAGATGATTAAGTGTCTGCCTTTGGCTCAGGTCATGATCCCAGGGTTCTGGGATTGAGTCCTGTGTTGGGATCCATGCTCAGTGGGGAGGCTGCTTCTATCTTTATCTTTTGCCCCTGCTCCTGATCTCTTTTTCACTCTCTCCCTCTCAATAAGTAAAATTTTTTTAAAAAATGACAAACATTTAATTTTGGTGGAAAAAGCATACTACCACAGTTTTTTTTCTGAAAATTTAATTTTTAAAAATTTTTTTCTGAAAATTTTTTTCTGAAAATTTAAATTTCTTCCTTAAAATATTTTATCATGTTTATAATGCTTGTAATAGTTTATGTGTTTCAGTCAGTACACTTAACTGAATTCAGTGGTCTTTATTGAGTGCTATTCTTTATGCATTAAAAATAATGAAGTTTTGGAAAAAGTAGAGTTATTGTTCCTTATTTACATTATGACAGAAATGTAAGGTTAAATGTTAATGATTTTGATTAACTTATAATTGAATATTATTTAATGTAATATTTAATTATACAGAAGATGAGCAAGAGTTTTCTAGTTGAATGGATTCTAAAATGGTTATACTCATGCATATAAATAAATCATTAGTGTGTACAAATACAATGAATATGATTGATTTTTTTCTCATGATAAACATCCTTCTCTTTACCTTAGAAAGCAAAGCTAGTGAAGCATTTATAAATATCCATATAAATCATAGTATACATTTTAATGATATTACTCATGAGATTTTATAAGTGAACGCACTCTAGATATTACTAATAATTATTTTTACTTATTTTTAAATTATCATTTACATTTAAGTATAATATATTACAAATATTATCTTCCAGTAATAAATTAGTTTGCTAGAGCTGCCATAGCAAATATTATAGATATTTGAGTGGTTTAAACAATACAAAGATGTATCCTTATAATACTGAAATCTCTAAGTCCAAGATCCAGATGTCAGGACTGGTTTCATTCTGAGGGCCTCTCTCCTTGGATTGTAGATCCACTTTCTTCCAGTGTGCTCATGATCCTTCTCCTGTGTATGTCTTTGTCTTGATCTCTTCCTTTTATAAAGATACCAGTCACATTGGATTAGGGCTAACCATGATGACTTCATTTTAATTTAATTACCTCTTTAGATGACTTATCTTCAAATATAGTCACATTTTCAGGCACTGGAGGTCAGAACCTGATCATATCAATTTTAGGGGACACATTTCAGCCCTTATCAGGTAACCAGAGTTATCAGGTTGTGTTATTTTAACTAAAATATACATTAATGTAGTTGGGCAAAGTTATATTAGGATTCTCCTACTATCAATTAGGTGCCATGAATAAGAAATATTCACTGTTTTGTGGTTTGTAATCTGATAAGGAGATTTGTTGTAGGGAAAGATGTACCAAAAGACATTTATTTATGGAGTTATGAGTTGTGATTCCAGAATTTTTTTTTAATTTAAATTCAATTAGCCAGCATAGAGTACATCATTAGTTTTTGATATAATGTTCAATGATTCATTAGTTGAGTATAACACCCAGTGGTAATCACATTGTGTGCCTTCCTTAATGCCCACCACCCAGTCACGCCATCCTCCAACCCCCTCCATTCTGCATTCCTATTTGTTTCCCAGAGTCAAGAGTCTCCATGGTTTGTCTCCCTCTCTGATTTTTTTTCTCATTCAGTTTCCCTACCTTCCCCTATTGTCCTCTGCACTATTCCTTATATTCCACATATGAGTGAATCTATATGATAATTGTCTTTCCCTGATTGATTTATTTCACTTAGCATAATGCCCTACAGAATTTCTGATAACCATGTCTATCCCAGTTTGGGTTACTTGGAAGAAGACCTTAAGATGTAAATTAGCATAAAAAGAGATGTGGTTTTTATTCTTGTTTTGTGACCACTAACATACAGCTTAAAACAATAGAAATTTATTCTCTCGCAGTTCAGAAAGCCAGAGTCTGAAATCTAGCTATAGGTAGAGCTGTGTTGCCTCCAGAGTTCCCAGCTCTAAGGGGGTATCCATTCCTTGCCTATTCCAGTTTTTGGTGTATGTTGGCATTATGGATACCTCTCTCTGCTCTATCTTTATATCACATTTGCTGTGTCTGCTTATGTCAAAAGTCCCTCAACTTTTTCCCCAGCTCTATTGAGATATAAATGACATATAACATTGTGTAAGTTTAAGGTATATAACAACATGAAACAGTTAAAAATAGGGTTAATTAGGGATTCTTTCATGTCCTTACTTGATAATATATTTCTTCAAAATAGTTGCCTATTTTTATTGGATTATTTGTTTTCTTATTATAGAATGTTGAGCTATTAATGTATTCTAGGATCAAAACATTTATCAGATATATTATTTGCAAATATTTTCTCCCAGTCTCTGGCTTTTGTTTTTATTTTCTTAACATTGTGTTTAAAAAAAAAAGAAGTTCTTAATTTTGATAAAATCCAATTTATTAATTTTTCCTTTATGAATTATGCCTTTGATGTCATATCTAAGAAAATATTCTAAACATAAGATCAAAAAGATTTCCTCTTACATTTCCTTCTAAAATGTCTAGTTTTATGTATAAATCTCTTATCAATTTTGAGTTACTTTTGTCTATAGTAAGAAGTATTGATTATGGCTTATGGCTTATTTTTTAGAATGTGAATAATTAATTGTTCCACAAATCCTGTGTTCCAAAATTACTTGTGAATTGCTGTTGCACCTAGTCTCAAATCAATTGACCACATAAATATGGCCAATACTTATGGACACACTATTCCTTTTTAAAATGTAAAAAAAAATTTTTCTGAAGCACCTGGGTGACTTAGTCAGTTGAGTGTCTGACTCTTGGTTTCAGCTTAGGTCATGATCTCAGGGTTCTGGGATTGAGCCCTGCATCAGGCTCCATGCTCAACAGGGAGATTTCTTGAGATTCTGTCTCTCCTTCTCCCTTTTCACTCTCTCCCAACAAAATAAATCTTTAAAAACAAAACTTTACCTTCTTAGCTCACAAGTAGTACAAAAATAGGCCACAATATAGATTAGACCTACTGAATATAGTAAAACTGACAGAAATTATATATATTTAAGTTGTGTAAGTTAATGTTTGATATACATGTATATTGTAATATAATCACTACAATCAAGTTAATTAACACATCATCACCTCATATAGTTATCATTTTTTTTCTTTTTAGAGGGGGGCATGTGGTGAGAACACTTTGGATCTACCGTCTTAGCAAATTTCAAGTATACAATATAGTATTGATTAAAGTGATGTTACTATACCTTGTTCTACAGAACTTTATCTTGTATTACTAAGATTTTGTCCTCCTTGACAAATCTCTCCACATGCCCCCATGTTCTCTAGCCCCTGGCTACTACTATTCTACTCTTTGCTCTATGAATGTGACTATTTAAGATTCTGCATAGAAGTGAACTTATGCAGTATTATCTTTCTATGTCTGGCTTATTTAGTTTAGCATAATGTCCCAGCTTTATTCCTTTTGTAAAAAGCAGGATTTACTTCTTATTCAGCCTAAATAATATTCAGTGTGTGTGTGTGTGTGTGTGTGTGTGTTTGTGTGTGTGTGTGTGTGTGTGTGTGTGTGTTTGTATGTATATGTGTGTGTTTGAAAGAGAGAGAGAGAGATCAATTGATGGCCACTTAAATTTGTTTCCATATCTTGGTTCTTATTAATAACTTAGAAGAACAGATATATCTTCAATATAATGATTTAATTTATTTTGGTTATAAACCCAGAAGTGGAATTAATGAATTATTTAGTAGTCATATTTCTATTTTTTTTTTAGAAAACATCATACTGTTTTCCATAATGGCTATACCAATTGACATTCTCATTAGCTGTGTACAAAGGTTCACGTTCTCCACTTCTAAATGCTTTTTTTGCATCTCTTTAGATGATCGTATGGGTTTTTCTTTCATTTTTTAATATAGTGTATCACATTGATTGGTATATATTTATTTATCCTTGTATCCTTAGAATAAATCCCATTTGGTCATGGTGTGTGACCTTTTTAAAATGCTGTGAATTTGGTTTTTTGTCTCATCGTGCATTAGGGGTATTGGCCTATACTTTGCTTTTCTTTTATTGTCTTTTCCTGGTTTTGGTGTAAGGGTGATGCTGGCCTCATAAAATGAGTTTGAAAGTGTTCCCTCTTTTTTTATTATTTAGGAAAGTTTAGGACATATTGGTATTAATTCTTTGAATGTTTGGCAGAATTTACCTGTAAAGCCATCTGATCCTGGACTTTTTTTTTTTTTAATTTATTTTTTATTTTCAGCATAACAGTATTCATTATTTTTCACCACACCCAGTGCTCCATGCAATTCGTGCCCTTTATAATACCCACCACCTAGTACCCCAACCTCCCACCCCCCACCCCTTCAAAACCCTCAGATTGTTTTTCAGAGTCCATAGTCTCTCATGGTTCACCTCCCCTTCCAATTTCCCCCAACTCCCTTCTCCTCTCTAACTCCCCATGTCCTCCATGCTATTTGTTATGCTCCACAAATAAGTCAAACCATATGATAATTGACTCTCTCTGCTTGACTTATTTCACTCAGCATAATAATCTCTTCCAGTCCCGTCCATGTTGCTACAAAAGTTGGGTATTGGTCCTTTCTTTTTTCTTTTTTTTTTTTTTTTTATAAACATATATTTTTATCCCCAGGGGTACAGGTCTGTGAATCACCAGGTTTACACACTTCACAGCACTCACCAAAGCACATACCCTCCGCAATGTCCATAATCCCACCCCCTTCTCCCAAACCCCCTCCCCCCAGCAACCCTCAGTTTGTTTTGTGAGATTAAGAGTCACTTATGGTTTGTCTCCCTCCCAATCCCATCTTGTTTCATTTATTCTTCTCCTACACACTTAAGCCTCCATGTTGCATCACCACTTCCTCATATCAGGGAGATCATATGATAGTTGTCTTTCTCTGCTTGACTTATTTCGCTAAGCATGATATGCTCTAGTTCCATCCATGTTGTCGCAAATGGCAAGATTTCATTTCTTTTGATGGCTGCATAGTATTCCATTGTGTATATATACCACATCTTCTTGATCCATTCATCTGTGGATGGACATCTAGGTTCTTTCCATAGTTTGGCTATTGTGGACATTGCTGCTATAAACATTCGGGTGCATGTGCCCCTTTGGATCACTACATTTGTATCTTTAGGGTAAATACCCAATAGTGCAATTGCTGGGTCATAGGGCAGTTCTATTTTCAACATTCTGAGGAACCTCCATGCTGTTTTCCAGAGTGGCTGCACCAGCTTGCATTCCCACCAACAGTGTAGGAGGGTTCCCCTTTCTCCACATCCTCGCCAGCATCTGTCATTTCCTGACTTGTTGATTTTAGCCATTCTGACTGGTGTGAGGTGATATCTCATTGTGGTTTTGATTTGTATTTCCCTGATGCCGAGTGATATGGAGCACTTTTTCATGTGTCTGTTGGCCATCTGGATGTCTTCTTTGCAGAAATGTCTGTTCATGTCCTCTGCCCATTTCTTGATTGGATTATTTGTTCTTTGGGTGTTGAGTTTGCTAAGTTCTTTATAGATTCTGGACACTAGTCCTTTATCTGATATGTCGTTTGCAAATATCTTCTCCCATTCTGTCAGTTGTCTTTTGATTTTGTTCACTGTTTCCTTTGCTGTGCAAAAGCTTTTGATCTTGATGAAATCCCAATAGTTCATTTTTTCCCTTGCTTCCCTTGCCTTTTGCGTTGTTCCTAGGAAGATGTTGCTGCGGCAGAGGTCGAAGAGGTTGCTGCCTGTGTTCTCCTCAAGGATTTTGATGGATTCCTTCGATCCTGGACTTTTTTGTTAGGGTTTTTTTGATTACTGATTCAATGTTACTATTTATTATGGGTCTGTACAGGTTTTCCTTCCTTTTTGATTCAATGTTGGTAGATTACATGTTTCTAGGAATTTATGCATTACATCTAGGTTATCTAGTTGTTAGTTGGCATAATTATATTTCATAGTAGTCTGTAAAGTCTTTTTTTTCCCCAGTCTTCCATTCTAATATTTTTAATATCTAAATTATTTTTTTGAGTCTTCTCTCTTTTTTTTTTTTTTAGTCTATTAAGGGTTTATTGATATATCTTTTTACAAGGACAACTCTGAGTTTTGTTGATTTTTTAATATGGCTAATATTGTTATAAATTTTGTTTTTATAGTCTTTATTTTATTTATTTCCTATCTAACATTTCCTCCCTATGCTAACTTTGGGCTTAGTTTGTTCTTCTTTTACTAATACCATGAGATGTAAAGTTAGGTGAGGGCTTGTGAATGTTTATATGAACAGTGTCAAATATATCTCTGTAAATATTAAAAACCATGTCTGGATTATTTTATTTATGATTTTTCATTAAATATAAGCATATGAGTTTCCCCTTTCCGCAAATAGTACAAATTTAGTCTGACTGACTTCCCTTTTTATTAAAATATGACCCCAGTTTCTACTTAGTTTCTCCTGATCATTCGACCACATGATTGTCACCACAGGACTCAAATTGTTAACCTTCCTTGACAACATATTGAAGGAAAACAGGGATAGAATGTTAGAGTTTCTAACCCTCTATTTTAGAGAATGCTTTGATAATATGATTGAACTGCCTAGAAGTAATTTATATTTATCATAGTACTTAACTTGTTTTTATCTCTTGAAAGAAGGTATATTTTTCCTGTCAGAATCACACATTAGATTTGTCAAGCCATTGATAGAATTAAAAAAAAAAATCATTTTCACTAAAAATAAGTAGAAGCATTCTTTTCTAAAGAAAAGGAAAGACTAAAATTCATGGTAAATTTGAACAAATAATGCAAGCTAAAAAAGTCATTCACTTTTATTTTCTATAACCTATAATTAAGTGATATGAATTCTGGATAATCAATTGATTGGGAGACTACTATAATCATCATGCCTTAGCTTTTCCTCCTCCTACGTGAATAATTAATACTCTTGAAACAAAAGCAGGACACTGCAATGATGATTTCAAATACTCTTCTATTGTTAAGATACCTAGCATAGCATAAAAATGATGAACAAAGCATGCAATTGAATTTAAATCTTTTATTTTTTTGTATTGTACAGAACCAAGTATTTAAATTTGCAACTAACTGAGGAATTTCTCATATCATTCACATGTAAAATGTTGATTTTTCTTTAAAATTGAACTATTCTGTATAACAGTTCTTAAATATTGACAGTTGTTAATCTTTTAATATTTATATTGACACATATAATTAAGTTTTCAGCTTTTTACATTTCTGTATGATTTGGCTGTATTTTGCTTGATCAGTAGTTCAGACAACTTAATATAATTTTATATGAGGAATCAGCTAAGTTGTTTAAATCACTGAGCTATTAAGGCCAAATCCACGTCCCTGACCCCATACAAAAATATGTTCTTCTGTGCACAAAGGCAAGATACAATGGTATGTCTACATATTTTCAAAATTCATGGTGATTACTAGAAAAACAATTTCAACTCTAATTTTTAAGGAAAATGAGCAAAAAAGATACAAGTTATAAAGACTTAAGAGCAAACTGGTAACCAATTATGGCCCTTTTTATGTTGCTATAATATAAAAATATAGTTCATTGAAGACTTTTTTTTCCCCCTCAGTAATTTACTTTTTCTCAATGCAAGGAGATAGCATGTCATTTTCTACTACTGTTTCTCAATAGAAAGTTGTGTATTTAGGACAAATGTAGAAGTTTTTAAGACTATAGGAAGTTTTATTTTAAAGATTAATTTTATTGGGTTTCAAGGGGGTGGAAGAAAAGGTGAGGTATACGAAGAGACTAAAAGGCCTAAAAAAAAAAAAAAAAAAAGAATGATTGAATGCATGAGAGACAGGAAGATGCAAGGTTCACTGAAAGATTTCTAATAGATTAAAATAAGAAGTGCAATGAAGAAGCTGAGGGAGACATCTTGAGACTGGATTTTGGTCACGTGGCTCTTCAGCTTGATGTACACTTTCTTACACCTCAACAAACATGACAGCAAGAGAATTGAAGGTTGTCAATAGTCTCTTGGCTTCTAAAACATACATTCAAGTATCAAGCATGTAGTACTTGAGTCAGAAACCTTTTGTTTCACTTAAAAAGTATATCAAGTACCTATCATGCCTTATAGCACTAAGAAAAATGCACAAAAATTTTGTTTTTACTTCAAGGGCTGGGAAAAATAAGCCTATCAATAAGCTATGTAGTGTGTGCGATGGTAAGTCTGGTGAAGAAAAAAGTTAAAAGAATAAAGAGTGATAGGGGAAGATGGATATGGGGAATTGTTTTTTTAACAGATTGACAAAAGAACTTCTCTAAGGCAATGTTTAAGCAAAGTACTTGAAGAATGGGAGATGCATATAATTCCAGGACCAGATGTTTCTGGAAAGAACATCAAATACAAAGTTACTTCAGCAGGGGCTCCTCTGGTAGATTTTTTTTTTTTAAGATTTTATTTATTTATTTGACAGACAGAGATCACAAATAGGCAGAGAGGCAGAAGAGGGGAAGCAGGCTCCCTGCTGAGCAGAGATCCCAAAGTGGGGCTTGATCCCAGGACCCTGAGATCATGACCTGAGCGGAAGGTAGAGACCCAGCCCACTGAATCACCCAGGTGCCCCTCCTCTGGCAGATTTGAGGAACATATTTGAGGGCTACACATCAGACCTGAGTGAACAAGAGAGTGATTAAAAGTAAGGTTGGACAGGTAATGCGTGTGTCAATTTGTCTGAAGACTTTTAGCTTTTGCAACAGATTGTGGTACAAACCTTGGAAGAAGTGATGGATGCAATGACAGAGATGGAATTTCAAACTGGCCTAGAAGAAGGGGATTTTTGAAATCTTGTTGAATTTAGCTTGGGCATTGAAGGTGTAGAATCTAAGACAAGAAAATCTAAGTTTTAGAAAATAAAATAAAATAAAATAAAATGTTACTGATGTCCACTGCACATGTTTTCCTGCTGGTTTATTCTTGCACACCCTCCCAAGAACCATTCTTATGATGAATTAGGCATTTATTATTTATCTATATTTTAAAATATGTTTATATTTTAAACAACATATACAACTTTTAAACTTTACATATGTTCTTAATTTTAACTCTATGTTCTATTTATGTAACTTATTTATGTTCTTAATTTTAACTCTATGTTCTATTTATGTAACTTATTTATGTTGATATATATAGCTATAATGTATTCATTTTCATTTTTCCTGAGGACTCTTTTTTTGAACACATCACAGATAATTTACTTATACCTGTGTTGAGGGGCATTTAGGTTATTTCTAGTTTTCCACCAATATAAATGATGTTGCTATGGACTGTTTGCATCATCTTTTTGTTCCCAAGTGCAAGAGTATGTATCTAAGAGTGTAAGAGTGTAATTGTTAAGTCATAGGGCTATGTGCATTTTTAATCTTACCAAATCAGGCTATATATTTCTCTACACATTCATTTCACCAATGTACTTTAAACTCCACCCTCTAGGACAGATACATTTTTCTCAATCAATGTTTCTGAATGGGTTCAAGATTATAAGTAGAGGAGACAAATTCACAATTTCTTAACTGTCTTGTACATATCGTATCATTCCTTAAACATATCATTCCTGACCTTTGCCCACCAAGTGCTTCTCAAACCTTCAGTAAGATCTATTTTTTGAGATCCCATATGTCTATGTAATGAATGTGTAATGTAATGAATGTGTATTATATTTGACCTGAAATTCTTTAGTCTTTATATGAATGTAACTCATCCCCCTAAATATTTGATTTGTCCCATAATATGTGGAGAACACAGCAGTTTGCTATATTTTGAAATATTCCCTAGGTCATTCTTAGTAAGTATTTCTTAGCAATTTTTTAAATTGACATAGTTTATCAGTTTGAGGTGTATAACAATGATCTGACAATTATATACATAACAAATGCTTACCATGTGGTTACCATCTGTCATCAGACAAATTTATTATAATACTATTGACTACATTCCCCATGTAGTACTTTCCATCTTCATGACTACTTATTTTGTAACCAAAAGTGTGTACCTCTTAATCTCCTTCACCTGTCTCACCTATCCCCCGACTCTCCTCTTCTCAGGCAACCACTGGTTTATTCACTGTATCTCAGTCTGTTTCTCTTCATTGTTTTTGTTTGTTCATTTGTTTCATTTTTTTAGACTCCACATAGAAGTGAAATCATGTGGCATTTGTCTTTTTCTGTCATCTGACTTATTTCACCAAGTATAATATGCTCTAGCTCCATACATGTTAGAGCAAATGGCAAGATTTTGATTGTGTAAATGCCATATCTTCTTTATCCATTCACCTATGGGTGGGCACTTAGATTATTTCCATATCGCAGCTGTTGTAAATAATGCTGTAATAAAGATAGAAGGGCACCTATCTATTTAAATTAGTGTTTTAATTTTTTTTTAGGGTGTGATTCCTAATACAGATTCCCTCTGAAGAACTTTAGGTTTACCAATTTATCTGTCTTCTCTGTTGCTCTTTTGGCTGCCCATGTGGTGTCCCTGGGTTCCATCAGTTCCCTTTCTCCGTTCTTATATTACCTATGTTCAGATTCACTTATTTTTATCAAACACCTTGTATTATGCAACATAAATTTTAATCAAATGCTATTCTTTAAGATCATATGATACTTATAGAAATATAATTTATCTTTGTATTATATGTTGTCCCCAGCGGTAGTGACTAATTTTATATAGTAAATAAAACCTAAACTGTTTTGCCAGATAATTTTATTTTACTTAAAGAGATAGATCAGAAGAAATAGAATAAATGCACATGCAGATTATGCAGGGAGGTAGATGAGTCTATTTGATCTAAAATAGCTTTCTGAGATTTGTGAAATATCTGAAGGAAATGATATTTCAAAACCTCTTTAATATTCAAGTCTAAAACTGACTTGGATAGATTTGTGATAGTCTAGTCAGGATGGAAAATATTTTACATATGTAGTATTTGGAAGGTTCAAAATCAGGAAAGTTTAAATTTACTTAACAAAGAAAATCTTAAATCAGATGTACCTAAGATGGGTGATTTGAGAAAAAAAGATTACAAGATCATGGAATAGATAGACTTGAAGAACTCAGTTAAATTACATTTAGAACCAATAAATAGAGAAAATTACTTTTAAAAGGAGTTAGTGTTGAGATCCTCAAAATTTTATTTATTTATTTGACAGAGATCACAAGTAGGCAGAGAGGCAGGCAGAGAGAGAGAGGAGGAAGCAGGCTCCCTGCAGAGTGGACAGCCCGATGTGGGGCTCGATCCCAGGACCCTGGGATCATGACCTGAGCTGAAGGCAGTGGCTTTACCCACTGAGCCACCCAGGCGCCCCAAGATCCTCAAAATTTTAAACCTACTTTACTTTGCTTCTGATCAGTATGTTAAAAAAATTCAATTTCTATGAATAAAGAATGCATCCTAATAACACTTTCCAGAAAATCCTTATCACCAGATCCAGAATTGTTCCAATATTTAATGCCAATGTAGTGGCAGCAACTGAGATAAATAATCTGTTGTAGAAATTTTAATGAATATTTATAGCCAAGTATTAGATAGTCTAAGTAGACTTCTGGTTTCAGATACTCACTAATACTGTAGTCAATAGATTATAATTGGAACCGTCTACTGAATAGCATATGCATATTTCATAGTATTATTTTCTTCTCTGGGTATTAAGTGTGAGGCTTTGCCAGCACATAAATTACATTCATTCCTGTGAAGACAGTAGATAGGTTTGAAACCATTTGACAAACAATAGGTCCATTTTCTTAAATATGAATTAAGAACTCACCAGGTAGTCATCAATTCTTGATACCAAATCTCAAGGCAAAAGACACAATCAACAATATCAGTAATGAAATTTCTTTTAAAAAGTCTAGAGTTTTATTTTCTCTTATTTTGTTAAAACAGGTAAGATTTATCATTGGTATTTGCCTTGTGCTAAGATGACAAGAATGTAAGCAATCTTATATATTGTATTTTCCTGTGTACAAAATCCTTCAACTATGTTTTGAATCTGAGCTTTTAAACAAGAAAACATTGATATCTATGAAGATAACATATTAGCCCCAATTTTATAGCTATTTCAAACTAGTTTTATAACATGAATTATAGGTACAAATTATAAATTAAATTCATGTTCTTCACATTTTAAGACCTGATAAAAGTCTTAAGACCTGACAAAGGAAAACTGTGAGAAACATCTTCCTTTAGCAGTGATATTATCAAGAATGGAAAGTAGAAAACTTTCTCAAAAGGAACTGTATAGTTCTATTTAAACAATTTATTTTGTATCTGTTTTTTAATAGAACCATTTATTTTATATTTGTATTAGCTTTTTATTTCTGCTCTAACATATTATTGCAAATTTAGTAGTTTAAAATAACACAAATTCATTTTCTTACAGATTTTGTGGTCAGAAGTCAGAGATGAGTCTTATGGGACTAAAATTAAAATGTTGACTGGGCTGCATTCTTTCTAGATGATCCAGTGGAAATTTCAGTTTCAGAAACTACCTATATTCCTTGGCTCATGGCCCCTTCCTCCACCTTCAAAATCCATCATTCCAACCTTTACCTCCTTTCTCATAGCTCCTGTTTCTGAGTCTGATAATCTTGTTTTTGTTGTGTGTGTGTGTATGTGTATGTGTGTGTGTGTTTTAATAAAGACCATTGTGATCATAATGGACCCACTCAGATGATTCAGGATAATCCCCCCATAATTCTTAAATTAATCACATTTGTAAATTCCCTTTTGGTATGCAAAGAAACATGTTAGGATTGTAAGGATTAGGTGAAAAACATTTAAGGGAGCTATTATTCCACCTACTACAGTATCTGGTATCTGGGATGGCTCCAATATGTTCATGACAACTGGCAAGGTGTGTGTGCACATGTGCATATGAAGCAGAAGCAATATGCCACATTTGCCTTTCCATAACTCAGCAGGCATTCATTGAGGTCAATAAGTGTATTGTTATTCATAATAATAGAAAATGGTTAGCTGTCCTCAAAGAACGAAATGTCTACCTTGTTATTTGTTGCAAAAGAAAGACTGACAATTGAGCAGTACTTTATCTTTAATATGTATGGATATTTTTAATGTTTTATGGATATGCTTCTTTTTATTCATTTTAAAGAGTGAATTTTCTATCATCTTTTTGAAACACTGAAAACATTTGGAGGCTCTGCCTCTTTACCATATCTAGGGGCAAATGATTACTTTTAAAGTGCTGTGGCTTTTACCTTCAGAACTAAAATGTCCTTGATTTGAATTTCTGTTGTCTTTTTTCTAGTCTGCAACCCTAAATGATCCAGTTTTGGAAAATGCTAAAAGTCTCTAATTTTAAAATTGGTCCCTTAATGCTATTTTTACCAAAATCTTTGCAACTACTTAAAACATCCTGCAAAGCAAACTTTGCAAGTGATATTAATCTCTGTTCTTTTAGGACTATGTCAGTTGCTTCTCAAGAAGTACTTTTAGGAAGATTTAGGAAGTCCTAACAAGGTAGATTTCTAAAGCAGTTTTACTCATTGGTGGTTTATATTCTAATATTTTTTTATTAAATGAGGAAAACATACTTCACTAAGCTTTGATCTTCAGATACATTGTATTTTGCCTTCAGACTGCTTCTCTTTTCAACGTAAATCTTCCTTATATATTTCCAAATTTGAGTGCCCTGAAATGCGTGTTACTTTTTTTTACTATAGATAGACCTATGAGATTTTTTTTAATGACTGATTAATTTCATCTTGTATGAATTGCATTTCTCATGAAAGTACTCCTTGCAGTTTATTGCAATTTGATGGTATCTGTTTACCTTTATACCTTCAAGGTGTCCACTGAATTTGACAACAAAAGAGACATCTCACTACTTTAAGAAAGAAATAGCAAAGATTGTAATAAGTAAGGCATCCCAATAAAGAAAACACGCTGCATTTTATTGGTTAAAAGATCAACTGCAAAGTAGTAACACTGATTTTGTTTTTTAATCTGGAGTAAGAAAGTATAAGAGAGAGAATAATGAAGGAGTGGGGTAGAGTTGGGAAGGAGCAGTGTGGGGAAACTGGGTTTCTTTGGTTGGCTATTTGACATTGTTTAATTCAGTTTGCCTTTTTAAATTTTGTGCTTGATTTGTACTGTTTCATTGTAATTTTTGAGTGAGGAAGATATAAATCATGTTTAAATTGGTATTAATAACAAACTAGATGAATAAACTATTCTTAAATATTATATCTGTAGAAATAAATAACACACCATCACATAAATTCAGAGAAGTTATTATTATTTATTATTAACATCACATGAAAGTAGATTCAGTGAGTTTCCTAAGATTAACGGAGATGGGACAGGATGCTGCAAGATGTCAAATTAACTGACCTTCATATTTCTATCACAACTGCAAAATAAATGTGCAGTGAGCAGTACAAGAAACTTCCCTGGGTTTGAGAGCCACAATGAAGTTGGAGGTCTTTGGAACCTTGTGTGAATTCTAGCTACAGCAGTATTTTAAAAGCCCAGTCTGCCTCTCAGAAGCTAAGGAAATAATTCCAATAGGACTGGCAAATCAACATGTGATAATTAGTATTTATATTAATATTTATAAATGTTATAAACACAGAAAGAAATGCTTCTGTCATCATTTTAGATTCCTGCAATAAAAGGTTTTGTTAATAATTTCTTATAAGCAATAGGGTGACCAAACATCCAGGTTGACCCAGGTCTGTTCTAGCTTTAAGACAGAAAGTAATATATATAATATAATAATTTATATATAATAAATGCATTATTATATATTATATATACATAATTAAAATTTATAATTTTTAATCACTCTGAATCATTAAATCCCCTATTTATAATCTCTTAAATGTCACAGATAATTGCTCGAGATTACCAGGGTCTAACTCTAGGTCTAAGTCTCTGAAACAAACTTGTATTGCTGCCACTTTCATCCAAGAGAGTAAATAATGAGTTTCCTAGGGATATGCTTATTTATGGAGATATAATTTTTATATCTCATAAGGCATCATTGGAGTAAAAACAGAAACAAAAACAAAAACAAAAGAAGGAAAAAGAACAAGAGGCTGCAGCAGCTTGGTTTGCTAGACTGTGTATCACGATGAAGAACAGGAATTGTGAGAATAAAACATTTTTTTCTAAGCATTCTCTCTCTGTGGCAGCGTCACTCTGATTCATACTGCTATCATGGTGGGAGAAGGTGACCTGAAGGCACATTTGTGATGCATTGGCTGTGCTAATTTGGAACTTCTTTGCCTGGTATGCAGTAATGATATAGAGTTACAGCGACTTGGAGTTCCTTAGAGATCTCACCATAGAAAAATGGATATCATTTGAATCTCGGATGCACTCATCCAATTTCTCTATTGTTCATTAAGCAGCACTGGTGGTGAGTTATAGGGGGAACGTCTATAAATATTAATATCTTATGTCGTTACAAGTAGTAGTTTGCAGCTTATTATTCTCAAATATTTTTTAGAACTGGAATTCTACTAAAGTTTTTTAAAAATTGTTCAAATATAAAAGCATTGAAAAATTGATTAAATCAGATGATTATCACCAGTAACAATAGAAGTTACTTTACAATTAATAACATTTTTAGTCTTTGTTTCAATTCTTGCTGAATGTTCATCATAGTACAGTGAAAAATTACTATAACTTTTGGAATCACAGAGGCTCAAGTTCAAAAACTGACTTTTCAAATCAATATTTTAAACAATAATATCATTTCCCTAAGCCTCAGTTTCCTTAACTGACAAATGTTGAACTATTCTTAGGAATTACTTTGAAGATTACATGAAAACATATTCTAGGCATAAAGCAGGCAGCAAACGCTCACTCTTTACTTTTCAAATTTGCTCAAGACTCACTGACCAAAAAGAGAATGATCTTTCATCATCTGCTTACTACATATGTGAATTTTCTGAGGTTGTGAGATTCCCCTTGCTTGGGTTGAGATAGAAAGTGTTTCCTCCCTTAAGACATGGGCAGAAGGGGGAGATCAAGGGTAGTCTTAACCCATGAGATTATTGCTTACTGTCCTCCCTAATCATAAGTATTTTCCTGACTCCAGACCTCAGTCTTTAGGGCTATAATAAATAAGGTTGCATTATCTTTTCCCTAACTCTCTTATATTATCATTTTCATGGATTATTATGCAAGAAGCATGCACAAATATATTACAAAGTCTAGCATATCACATATAGATAGGGTATATTATTATACTTACCCTTAAAAGATAACAACTACTCTTTGCTCACTTCCTAGTACTTGCAAAAAGATTAAGAAGCTCTCTGAAATCCTGAAAAATACTCTTCCTAAATCCCTAAAAAAAAAAACAAAAAAAACCCACAAAAAATTGGACTGTTTAAACTTATTCAATCAATTCTAGTTTTTATAAAAAGGGTAGTTATAGCACTTAACTTCTCAATCTTTATAGCTAGATTTAATTATCTATGTGATAGAGATAACAAGATTACAGGATGGTATGAAGATCAAATGAATTATTGCTTTTAAAAATCAAAAGAGGGTCTTGGTTTCTAGTACTGGTGACTCACTAGCAGCCTATACTAACAGTAGAGATAATATAGGTTTATTCATTTTTATTTTCAGTATTTCTTGATTCACATTTTTGTAGAAAATATTAAATATTCTAATCTTTCCCCTGGAATTATTTAAAATAATATTATTTACTCTAGGTAAATTGGCTTCATGTAGTAGTTAAATTATTTATACACTCCAACCCAAACCTCAAGCTTAAACTTTCTGCTTCTATATACTGTTGCTATAACACATTCTTGGTTTCTGGATCAATTAAGATTTTTTTGTTTGTTTTTTGTTTTGTTTTGTTTTGTTTTTTACTCTTACTCTTATCAGACAGGGTGTAACATGACAAACTACATCCCAGAGTAAATAAGAACTTCTGGATGAATGAAAGCAATTATAAATTTAAAAAATTATTAAACTCTAATTTCACCACGTTTTTACCTACATGATTTAGTCAAAGGGCATACAGACTTGGACGCTGGGTAACTAAACCAGCATATCTGTCTCCACATCTAGCTGAGATATGCCCACCTTTCATTCTTTCTCATTTCATTTCCCCTCACTTTTTAATGCCAGCTGATATACAATGATCCCACAACTTTTAGTGCTAGTGGGATTGGACCCACTGTGCACTCATAATGAGAATTTTAAAATGAAAGTCATTATTGGAAAAACACGATAAGTGAATGGAGAAACAATACTTAATCAAAATTTCTCAAGAAGCAGAAGCATATTTTATATTGATTCTTAACTTTTGTAGTTATGTCTTCCATTCTAATAGTGACTTATAAAGTTGAAATTCCTTCCCCTCTACATCCTGTTTCCTTTTGTCTTAGACTTTCCACTCTTCAGTCTCTTCCCAGCTCCCTGGTTTCTCTCTTAAAATCTTAATAACTGCTTAATTTTTAAAAATATATGGATATTGATTCTTTTAAAATTGTGTGAATATATTTGACAATCTCATGCTTTCAAGTAGAAAAGATAATACTTAGTTTGTGAGTATCTCATTCTTGTCACCAAAATTTCTAGGTATCCCTTATATGAAAAGTAGAAAATTCCACTGTTAAGTTTTTAATATTTTCTTTTAAGTATAGCAGAAGCATACTCCCTATAAAGTTATCCTAGATCTCAGTTGCAGGTGAAGGTCTTATACCCTAAATGGTAATATCAGAAAAAAAAAAAAAATCTCAACATTCAGATTTGCAGTAAAGTCTAATGGTAACAGGCTCATCTGATTCTGTATTCTCTTGACATCATTTTCTTAATCAATGATGCAATCTTTTTACAGTGTCACCAAGCATGGAATGATGGTACATCTGATTTTCCCAAAGGATGCTAACATTACAATTACCGAATTGACTAAGACTTTTAGACGTGTTTGATTGTCATTCTATTAATCATACAGTATTAAATGTATACTACAAACTATTTTATTATGCAGTTTCTTATCCTATGTGTTTCATCCTTCTCGTGATGTTGAAACAGCTATTTTATTCACTTTTGAGTTCATTTTCCATAGTATTTTGTTTTGCTAGCTTGTTTTTTTCTTTTATTGTCTCCTCATTTATATTCCTTTTTTTTTAAAAGATTTTATTTATTTATTTGACAGAGATCACAAATAGGCAGAGAGACAGACAGAGAGGGAGGGGGAAGCAGGCTCCCCACTGAGCAGAGAGCCTGACGTGGGGCTGGATCCCGGGACCTTGAGATCATGACCGGAGCTAAAGGCAGAGGCTTAATCCACTGAGCCACCCAGGTGCCCTCCTCATTTACATTCTTCTGATATATAGTTTAGATATAGATATAGTATAGACCTTTCTTCTGATATATTGTTTAATGATTATTTTCTTTTGCTTGCACCTTATTTTTAAAGATTGTATTTATTTATTTGAGAGAGAGAGAGAGCATGTGCATAAGCAGAGGAGGAGAGAGAGGGACAAGCAGACACTGTGCTGAATGCAGAGCCCAATATGGGGCTTATTCTCAGGACCCTGAGATCATGACCTGAGCCAAAACCAAGAGGCCAAAGTTTAACTGACTGAAACAGTTCTCGTGCCCAGAACTTTATTTTTTAAAACACTGTCATGTCCTGATTTCTTTAAGTCTACCATTTTTCTGAAATAAAATGTTCCTTTTTTATAGAAACCTCCCTTTCAAAAGATATTGCATATTTAAAATTACTAATATTGAATATTACATATAATGCTTATCTTAACAAGAAAGTATTAGTAATTTTACTGTTCAAAATAGTCAAATCAAGTATCATTTTATACCTATTAATCTATTGTTACTCTTATTTATACTTTATTATTGATTTTTATGGCAGAAACAGAGAACTTTAATTTTTCAGAAATCTACATTAAGTACAGATAACACTTCAAAACATGTGCAGACTGACTAAAGACTTACATACACATTGAGGCCACAAGTAGAAAATGTCTGGGAGGAATAACTGAGTGGCTCAGTCAGTTAAATATCTGCCTTCAGCTCTGGTTGTGGTCCTGGGATCCAGTGCCACATCAGGCTCCCTGCTCATTGAGGAGCCTGCTTCTCCCTCTGGCTGCCACTTACCCTGCTTGTGCTCTTTTTCTCTGACAAATAAATAAATAAAATATTTTTAAAAAAGAAAAAAGAAAATGCATGGGAAAAATCACTTCACTCTCACACCAGTTGTTTATTTGGAGGAAATCAATTTGGGGGCAATGTGGGGGAGAACTAATTGTAAACATTGTTTTCATGTGAGATTTCAGCAAAAATTACTTGAGACAAAAATGTATTAATCGTGGCACAAATTCAAACTTGTTTTTTTTCTTTTACCATTGTTCCAGTTACAAAATTTTTAAATAATTTAATATTCTTCGTTCTTAGTAAATCTTACAATAACAAGCTAAATATCACAACATAAATCTTCTGAATTCATCCTCCTTGTTTATTGAAAGAATATATATATATTTTTTTAATTAATGTTTTTTTATTATTTTTTTTATAAACATGTATTTTTATCCCAAGGGGTATAGGTCTGTGAATCGCCAGGTTTACACACTTCACAGCACTCACCAAAGCACATACCCTCCCCAATGTCCAGAATCCCACCCCCTTCTCCCAAACCCCCTCCCCCCAGCAACCCTCAGTTTGTTTTGTGACATTAAGAGTCACTTATGGTTTGTCTCCCTCCCAATCCCATCTTGTTTCATTCATTCTTCTCCTACCCACTTAAGCCCCCATGTTGCATCACCACTTCCTCATATCAGGGAGATCATATGATAGTTGTCTTTCTCTGCTTGACTTATTTCGCTAAGCGTGATATGCTCTAGTTCCATCCATGTTGTCGCAAATGGCAAGATTTCATTTCTTTTGATGGCTGCATAGTATTCCATTGTGTATATATACCACATCTTCTTGATCCATTCATCTGTTGATGGACATCTAGGTTCTTTCCATAGTTTGGCTATTGTGGACATTGCTGCTATAAACATTCGGGTGCACGTGCCCCTTTGGACCACTACGTTTGTATCTTTAGGGTAAATACCCAGGAGTGCAATTGCTGGGTCATAGGGCAGTTCTATTTTCAACATTTTGAGGAACCTCCATGCTGTTTTCCAGAGAAGCTGCACCAGCTTGCATTCCCACCAACAGTGTAGGAGGGTTCCCCTTTCTCCGCATCCTCGCCAGCATCTGTCATTTCCTGACTTGTTGATTTTAGCCATTCTGACTGGTGTGAGGTGATATCTCATTGTGGTTTTGATTTGTATTTCCCTGATGCCGAGTGATATGGAGCACTTTTTCATGTGTCTGTTGGCCATCTGGATGTCTTCTTTGCAGAAATGTCTGTTCATGTCCTCTGCCCATTTCTTGATTGGATTATTTGTTCTTTGGGTGTTGAGTTTGCTAAGTTCTTTATAGATTCTGGACGCTAGTCCTTTATCTGATATGTCATTTGCAAATATCTTCTCCCATTATGTGGGGTTGTCTTTTGATTTTGTTAACTGTTTCCTTTGCTGTGCAAAAGCTTTTGATCTTGATAAAATCCCAATAGTTCATTTTTGCCCTTGCTTCCCTTGCCTTTGGCGATGTTCCTAGGAAGATGTTGCTGCGGTTGAGGTTGAAGAGGTTGCTGCCTGTGTTCTCCTCAAGGATTTTGATGGATTCCTTTCGCACATTGAGGTCCTTCATCCATTTTGAGTCTATTTTCGTGTGTGGTGTAAGGAAATGTTCCAGTTTCATTTTTCTGCATGTGGCTGTCCAATTTTCCCAGCACCATTTATTGAAGTGGCTGTCTTTTTTCCATTGGACATTCTTTCCTGCTTTGTCGAAGATTAGTTGACTGTAGATTTGAGGGTCTATTTCTGGGCTCTCTATTCTGTTCCATTGATCTATGTGTCTGTTTTTGTGCCAGTACCATGCTGTCTTGGTGATGACAGCTTTGTAATAGAGCTTGAAGTCCGGAATTGTGATGCCACCAACGTTGGCTTTCTTTTTCAATATCCCTTTGGCTATTTGAGGTCTTTTCTGGTTCGATATAAATTTTAGAATTATTTGTTCCATTTCTTTGAAAAAGATGGATGGTACTTTGATAGGAATTTCATTAAATGTGTAGATTGCTTTAGGTAGCATAGACATTTTCTGGAAGGAAAACTTCCAAACTCATTTTATGAGGCCAGCATCACCTTGATCCCAAAACCAGACAAGGATCCCATCAAAAAAGAGAGCTATAGACTAATATCCTCGATGAACACAGATGCGAAAATTCTCACCAAAATACTAGCCAATAGGATTCAACAGTACATTAAAAGGATTATTCACCATGACCAAGTGGGATTTATTCCAGGGCTGCAAGGTTGGTTCAACATCCGCAAATCAGTCAATATGATACAACACATCAATAAAAGAAAAAACAAGAACCATATGATACTCTCAATAGATGCTGAAAAAACATTTGACAAAGTACAGCATCCCTTCCTGATCAAAACTCTTCAAAGTGTAGGGATAGAGGGCACATACCTCAATATCATCAAAGCCATCTATGAAAAACCCACCGCAAATATCATTCTCAATGGAGAAAAACTGAAAGCTTTTCCGCTAAGGTCAGGAACACAGCAGGGATGTCCATTATCACCACTGCTATTCAACATAGTACTAGAAGTCCTAGCCTCAGCAATCAGACAACAAAAGGAAATTAAAGGCATCCAAATTGGCAAAGAAGAAGTCAAATTATCACTCTTGGCAGATATTTGATACTATATGTGGAAAACCCAAAAGACTCCACTCCAAAACTGCTAGAACTTGTACAGGAATTCAGTAAAGTGTCAGGATATAAAACCAATGCACAGAAATCAGTTGCATTTCTCTACACCAACAACAAGACAGAAGAAAGAGAAATTAAGGAGTCCATTCCATTTACAATTGCACCCAAAACCATAAGATACCTAGGAATAAACCTAACCAAAGAGGCACAGAATCTATACTCAGAGAACTATAAAGTACTCATGAAAGAAATTGAGGAAGACACAAAGAAATGGAAAAATATCCCATGCTCCTGGATTGGAAGAATAAATATTGAGAATATGTATTGTTTTATAAAATTTTTGAACATTTTCAGATTAGAAGGGAAAACAAAGGTTAAGAATGTTCTATATGTATACTTTACAAATAGGGGGGAAAGTCTGAAAGTGGTTAAGTAACTTGCCCAAAAGTGTGTCTAGCATGCCAGATAGTTTGATGTCAGATTCAGAACTCAATAACTTTTTACACATCCTCTAGATGATAAAACATATGCCTTATTACATCGAGGCACCTAAATCAGAAGGTAATTCTGAACATATTTCCCCAGCTTGTTCTGAAAGCTTTAAAATGAACAGACATCTATTATGGACATTGGGGAGGGTATGTGCTTTGGTGAGTGCTGTGAAGTGTGTAAACCTGGTGATTCACAGACCTGTACCCCTGGGGATAAAAATATATGTTTATAAAAAATAAAAAGTTAAAAAAAAAAAAAAAAAAGAAAAAAAAAATGAACAGACATCTAAAAAAGCATACTGTTGCTTATAAAAATTAGAGTAGGAATCCAGAATTACTTCCCTGTTTTTTTTCTTTTGATCTATATTATCCTCATATACAAAATTGGAGATATTGCACATTTTTATACCGTAAACACCACTTGAGTTGCATGAATAATAATGAACAATGTCCTGAAAGGAAGACTTTCTCATTTCTCATTTCTCATTTCTCTTCATCTAAGGAAAAGTGTCTTTCTCTCTCGTTCTCTCTCTAAAATGTGCATATGTGTTTATATATGTGTGTGTATATATGCATGTGTGTATATCCGATACATACATATACATGCATACTTGTGTACTCGTATTACATATTCAAGTACATATACATGCATATTTATGTTATAAACTTGTATGTGTCATGATAATATATTTATGTACCTACAGACATTGAGACTTATTTTCAGAGATTATCAGACATCCATAAATCAGTCAATAAAATTGAGAATAGGAAATATGTGTGTGCGTGTGTGTGTGTGTATGTGTTCATAGTATTTTTCCCTATTTAATCCTCAATCACTATCTTACCCTTTATCCTTATTCTTATTAAATGTTTATTTTGTTATCTATGAAGTCTTGATGTGTGAGCTCAACAAAGACAATTTCAGGTTAAATTTTCCCATTAAGCAATGTTCACAGCCTTTGAGTATTTTTATGATCTCTAGGACAAATTACATAACAATGTTATGTATCTCATTTTTATTATGGAAATTACATGTTCCTAATTTTAAAGGTGTTAGTTATGATTAAATAAATCTATGTATTTGCTCAAAACAGATTTATTTAAAACACTTATGAAGTATACAAAATAATATAGAATAATAATATTCATGCGATGATAGTCTAAAAACTAAAAACAAAACAAACAAACAAAACAAGATTAATGAACCACTGGCTGAGGTGAGGGATGACCCACAGTGACATTAGATAAGAATATGAATATAGCAATAATTTAAAGACATACTGGCATAAGGAAAGGCAGTCAAATAGAAAAAATGAATTCAGAAATACTCTCATATGTATGATAATGATTGCATTGACATCAAAACAGGGAGAAAAACTTGGATGGGTTAACAAATCATACAGAATTAGTTGGTGTATCATTTGGTAATCATATTCACACGGATATTCAAATAATACAAAAGTTGCATCCTTTTGTCATTACATGTACAACACACACACAATATTGAGATAACAAATAACAAAATATGACAATAAAAATACGGGGGCTTGGGAGAAGGGGGTGGGATTGTGGACATTGGGGAGAGTGTATGCTTTGGTGAGTGCTGTGAAGTGTGTAAACCTGGTGATTCACAGACCTGTACCCCTGGGGAAAAAAGTATATGTTTATAAAAAATAAATATTAAAAAAAATTATTTTAGAATAATTTACAAAATGTAATTTAAAAATAAATTTCTATTAACAAATCAAAAAAAATACAAAGTAAGTTGATAAACAATCTAAGGTAGCTCTGCATGTATATGTTTAAAACATGCAAATAATACGAATTTTAAAAAATATTAAAAATGCGGTAAACATTTGAAAGACAAAATAAACAAGAAAATTATGTAATATGTATTAGAGAAATATTTAATTTCCCTAATACAAAAAAATCAAATCAAAATAAACAAGATCAACTTCATATTTAAAAAATCAAATTATGTCAATAGAATTGTCAAAAGAAAAATAAACATGTACAATAAATAATGTCCAATAACCAGAGAAATACACATAAAAACAATAATCATGTATATTTTGTGCCCATCCGTTTGATAAATATATAAAGACTCAAAATACCCTGTGTGAATGAGAGTGACAATGTACACACTTCCTTGGAGAAAGATCTGTCTTGGTTTCAAGAGTAGAGTTTGACAATAGCATACAATGTGTGTGTGTGTGTGTGTGTGTGTGTGGTGTATGTTTGTGTGTGTATACACATGTATATACACTTGCATATACATATGTACACACACATATATGGTAGCCATGATATATGTTCTTTAGACAAAATAGTTACAGTAAAAATATTAGAGTTTCATCAAATTTATACAAATTGGTATTCTAGTATATCCATTAATGTTAATATTTTCATGGATGTCGACTAAAATATTAATGGTAGCTATTTCAAGGTAGTAAGATTTACTGTCACACTGTTAAATTCTTACTGAAAATACTTGTTTTCTGAAAATATTACACTAATTATAGTTCTTCTAAATTCCTAATTACTTTTTTCACAACTTTCAGGTATTGTCTTGATCATTGCTGGAAACTGGTTGTTATAATATTGTCTCAAGTTCATTTCTTTATCAGTATACTTAATATTTTATTAGTCTGGATCAAAATTAGAGTTCCAATCTTATTCTTTGGCTTGATAACTTTTCTTTAAAGTATATTCAAGTATAGTTTAATATAAGAACATTTAAAAATGAGTATTTCATACAAGCAAGAATGTTCAAACAATAAAGATTAAATGAGAAAATTGGTGCATGTGCCTGATTATTTATTCAACATAATTTCAGAAAGAGTCATTAAATAATAAAAATAAGGAATATTGGGGCTCAGCAAAGCCATTATTACACTAACTACCAATAACTCTTCTCACTTTTCTTCTTACTTTTGCTTCTTTTACAAGCAATTTAAACAAGAAATGAAGTCAATATAACTTTTCTTAAAAAAATAACAGCATAGTAGAAAATATCATACAAGTTTATGTATTTTAACCATCTGATTTTTTCTTTTAATTTGCACAGAACTGGAGTGTATATATCATCTTTACTATATGAGAGTATAACTAAGTAGAACATGTTAGCTTCCTTAAAGCAGTACGATCTTGGGAGAATAGGTACACTTTAGTTGAGATACAACTGAGTTGACCTCAATTCTGAAATTAATTTTGTATGAGTTTATTTCCTGGCATTTTATTTCACAAATGAAGTTGAAAACTACCTGGGGTAGTGTGGAGGGTCACCAGGGCAGGCATTGCCTGCAAAGAGAAAACTGCAGGAGAACAGTAGCCAGTGGGTGTGCCAGGAGAAGCAAGTTGATTATGAAATCAGTGTCCACATATTTTGGAATGATTTCTACAAAAAAACCACGAAAACGGGTTTTTAAAGGGCATTGATTTTTTATCAAATTCCCAGAGCAGGCACCTAGCCCACACCAAAATCACTGGAAGGATTTGTTCTCAGTGAATAAGAGGAGTGAAGTACCTGAATGTCAGAGCAGTGACAACAGACCTGGTTTAAAAATAGAACACCACAAGTGTTCTTCAGATAGCCTTGCACATAAAACACGGATGCCTCCTATGGAAGAAAACGTAACTCACAGACTCAGTCACCTGGAATCTGAGGACCAGAGGGATGATGTCCTCTTTGATACAGCTCAGCTTCCGTTTAAAAAAAAAAGGTCAGTGTCTGTCTGATAATTTCTGTGTGAGAGGTGATGGTACTAGAGTTTATTTCTCTACACAAGATGAGCTGGATACACTTTTCCCTACTGCTGGACTGAAAAGCTTCAGAACCTGGTACATCTCTGGTTGCGAGTAAACCAAGGGAAACATCTGAGAATGTACTGAGTTTGGAGTCGGTGCATATATGGCAGGCCTCTTCTGTCCAGCCCTGACTGAGAAGCAGCTGCTCTGGACATGTTATGAGTTCATTGAAGCTTTTTAAGAAGAATATTAAGAAATGGTGCCTTGCTGATGTTGGAAAATTCAAGGAATCAGACTTGAACTTTGAACTTGAAAAATTGCTTTTATCCAGATTCTAATAATTGTGTTTCATCTTTGTGAAGCCCCTTAATATATACTTAACTCAAGCTTTTTTTTTTCTAACTTTGAGATTTTAAAGAATCTTTCTTGCCAATTTATCATAACTGAAATGTTCATGGGAATCATGAATTTAAAAGACATCAAAAATTTATTTCCATACGAAAGGATTATATATAATAAAGTGTCCTTTGTCAGTTGCATTAAATTATTTTGGAGCTCAAATACCTGGACTTGGCAGTTGTACATACAAAGGTTTGAATAAGGTCTTGCTAGGTGAAAAGCACGTCAAGAAGAATCATCTTTC
Source organism: Mustela nivalis (assembly GCF_964662115.1). Taxonomy (NCBI): domain Eukaryota; kingdom Metazoa; phylum Chordata; class Mammalia; order Carnivora; family Mustelidae; genus Mustela; species Mustela nivalis. Next base: position 86,764,679 of record NC_139020.1, read on the forward strand.
TTTGGATATTTTCCTGACTCAAAAATACTACTTTAAACAGTATCAAAACATGTCCTTGTTAAGTATTTATTTGGTCATGGTCCCCTCTTAACCTTAGTCCTGTGAAATTTTAAGCTCCCTTCCCCTTGTAAGTAAACTCTTTCTAAAAAAATTAAAAGGATCTTGGACACCTGGGTGGCTCAGTCAGTTAAGCTGCTACCTTTGGCTTGGGTCATGGTGCCAGCTATGGGGATCAAGTCTCGCATTGGGCCACCTGCTCAGTGGGGAGCCTGCTTCTCTCTCTGCCTCTGTCTGCCACTCTGCCTGCTTGTTCTCTCTCTCTCTGATAGATAAATAAATAAGATCTTTAAAAAATAAAAAGTTAAAAGGATCTTCACTTTAAGCAAAAAAAGGTAAAATAAAACAAAAAATAAAATAATTATATACTATACCAATATATATATATATACCAATATATCTATACCAATATACCTTTATATAATCTCTGTACATCAACTATTAGCCAAAAACCAATTAAGTTGTTTCCGTATATGTCTAATACATATTTGAGTCATGTGTTTACCAGGAGCATATGAGTCACCCTGATCCAGAAGTAAAATCCATTCTCTAAAATTTACCATTTCTCTTTATTGAGTGGTCAGCTAGAGAATATTTTCATGTTCAGAGATACTGTAAGATAAAACCATATATTTTTTCTCATATGAAAAGATACCCTACTCTTAGTGGAAAAAAATGGGGAACTCAAAGAACATACCCATTTAGTATTCATCTTGAGTCTCCTTAAATCCTAAAACAAGATTGAACAAATTATTATTTCTTAAATGTTTATATTTAAATGCATAAATGAAAATACATTAAATTGAATGGATTTTAAAGAAATGAACTAATCCAGAAATGGAAGCCAAATTTGCATTTATAATTGTTAATATTCATTAACACTGCAGTGTGACAATGCATTGTGTCTGAGGTTCAGGGGAAGCTGCCAGAGAATTAAGTCATTGCATTTGTTATCAGTAACTATGTATATTTATACTAAGTACTTTTCAAATGCTCAGAACAAAGCAATTTAGCCATTTTCTTCATTTTAGAAGCAGAAAATTAATTTATTCTAATTATCAACTTCTTATGCTGGTGGTATAAAGGATAAAAGAATAATAATTAAATTGGGTTAGCATTTGGTGTGCACAATGAGACAATTGAAGAGGAATTAGTTTCTGTGAAGGATGAGAGACATACGGAAAATTACTGTGGAACACAAATTTAAAATGTTATAAATCAATTTAAAGGACATTTGATTAGTTTGTCAAGAGGTTTAGAGAGCATGGTAGAGAATCAGAAAATATGAATAGGATCAAGCTTAAGTGTGTACATGTGTGTTTACATACCAGCTATATGCGAAACTTACTAAGTTTATTCATGATTAATGCAACCTTTGAAAAGTAAACAAAAATATATAAGAATATTTTAAAAACTAGGACCAAGACTTTGACTTCAACAGAATTTTTTTGTATACTCTTTCCTTTTGTTTCAATATTTCTAACCCATTCAAAGATTTTACATTCCACTGCTGTTTTCCCATGTATTGTGAAATGTTTTTGAAAAATGTCATAAACTTCAAATTTACTTTTATCCAGTAAAACTCAGTTTGTTTGAAGCTGCATTTAGTATTAAGAATGATAATCACCAAAAAAAAAAAGAGAATATAATCACAGATCTGTAAAGTTCTATGTGCCTTAAAGTTACTTACTCCAGAATACCAAGTTTAAATTACACTTAATATCGTTCATCTTGAGTACGAAAAAGTTTATGGGTCCATTCAAGAGTCAGAAATCATACCAGTAGGCCGAAGAGGATAATTTTTTTAAAAAATATTTTATTTATTTGAGAAAGAGAGAGAGAGATCACAAGTAGGCAGAGAGGCAGGGGAGGGGAGGAAGCAGGTTCCCTGCTGAGCAGACAGCCTAATGCGGGGCTCCATCCCAAGGCCCTGGGATCATGACCTGAGCAGAAGGCAGAGGCTTAACAAACTGAGTTAACCAGGCGCCCCCCGAAGAGGATAATTTTTATAGAAAGAATTTTTAACTAATAACAGGGAATTAGCTATTAGCAGGCTAGAGAGAACTCTAAACAGAGAAATAGAAATATGGGGAGCCGCCACAATCTCTAGGGTTTAGGGAGAATAGTAAAGAAAGAAGCAAACGTGAAACAAAGAGGGTCTTTTCTACACACACATACAGACCCCACTTGAGAGGGTGGGGCCCTGGTTCACCATATGGTAGAGAGTTTTGACCAACTGCAGCAGGTCAGAATTACCAAGTGAGGAACCCCAAATCGGATGCTGCAGGTCTCTGGGAAACAAGAAGGCAGCTGTCAGTGAAATTTGAAGACAGCAGCTAAACGCCACACTGTAGAAGACAACAGGAAAGCAAAAGAACTGGAAGAGAAAGCCCTTCCTCTTTGAGTGTCTCTCCACTCCTCTCTACTGACAGAACCTAACACTGTGGCAGTGAGCAAAAGGAAATTTAAGTGATGCCGCCCCAGTATTACCGATCAGGAAAGAAAGGATGGATTTGGAATTGAGGGGCAGTTGATGCGTAGCATAGAGGTAAAGGATGGAATGTAAGCAGTTTATCGGAGTGTATTTGCTGGACTCCAATGGCTATTTGGTTTGTTTTTGTTTGTTTGGTTTTTGTATGGACGCCATTTGCTTTGAAGTCTAATGCTATTATTTCTGGCCTCTCATTTAAGGGAAACTTCAGTGTATGAGGAGTAGTAGAGTCTTAACAGCACATTAATTTTCAGTGAAAATAATGTTATATTGCACTTCATCACACATTATCTCAAATATGTGTAGAATGCATTCTTATCCTGATTTTCTCAATGAAGAAAATACAGTTTATGGAGGCCAAATAACCATCCACAGCCTTAAAGCTAATTAGAAGTAGAGTTAATACTTGAGAAAAAAACAAAAAGGTACTTGCTGTGTCTTTTGATCATGACAATTTTTAGTTCACCCATGGAGCCTCTGCTATATTCAATGACTTTCTAATGCTCAACCAACTGTTTTAAGGGCAAAATATTAGTACGAGAGCTCATGCTGCTCAATCTTTGCCTAGGCCCTTTTTTCATTCTGTCTTCCACTCCTGAAATACTGTGAGTGGCGTGTGCTATATAAAAGAGACAAAGGAAGGGGCAGTAAAAGAACCAATATGAAAATACTCTGCACAACTTAAAAATATACATATCATAACCATTATTAGGTTAATGTTTATTGGGTATCTGTAAAAGTTGTAGAGTTAACATTTTTGTAAATAATATTCTTTGGGGCAAGGTTTGAGCTTTTTTTTTTTTTTTTTTTTAAAGATTTTATTTATTTGTTTGACAGAGATCACAAGTAGGCAGAGAGGCAGGCAGAGAGAGAGAGAGGAGGAGGAAGCAGGCTCCCTGCAGAGTAGAAAGCACGATGTGGGGCTCAATCCCAGGACCCTGAGATCATGACCTGAGCTGAAGGCAGAGGCTTTAACCCACTGAGCCACCAGGCACCCCAGGTTTGAGTTGTTTAAAATAACATCCAAGCTTAGCTGTTTGACCCTAAAAGTAAACAGTGCTATAATAAGCATATGTCCAAATGGGAGTTACTGAAATGTTTGTATTTCTTTTTTTTTTTTTCTGAGTGAAATAAGATCTATTAGAGCTGACTTCTGGCTAGAATTATAGTTTTATAAAATACCACCATAACAATAAAATGAAAAGAGAGTCTACTTAAAACAACAACAACAACAACAACAAGTCCTCTGTAAAATGGAAAAAAGATTTCTGTTTATCATAGGTGAATTGTAGAGCATACAAAAGAAAGAGATTGTGCATTAAGATATTGACAACAGTTATCTAGGAGAATTTGTCCAAATTTTCATTGAAGCTCTGTTTATTTTACTAGTTAGGGCTTTAGGTTATTGGCATATGTTACTTCCTTTTGACTTTATTCTACCAATTAATCTATTTCTGTCATTTTGTCCATTCATAAAACCCATTTAGCTATGTTAATGTAACTTATTCAGTCATTGGGTTTTCTTGTAGTAGAAACAGAACCTGAAATGATTTTCCTTTAAGGATGATTATATACTTACATTACATATTAACTTATACTTTTTTATATTCAAATTTCTTAAGAACATGATAATCTAAACCCAGTTATCTCTCTTATTTCCTATCACTATCACGTCAGGCACTAAAATCCAACCAAGAAGACTTTGTTTCTTTTTTTGAACATAAAAGCTTTACACTTGAGTTTTAGATATACTGTTCTCTTCTGGAATGGTCTCCCCTCAATACTTCATCTGGTTAGTTCATTCTCATTTTGTAACTTTCTGATAAAGTATTATCTGCTCCAAAGTAGTTCCTTACTACTCCAGTAGAGAGGAAACCCCCTTAAATACACACACACACACACACACACACACACACACACACACTTCTCTCAACCCTGTTTTTAAATTCTTTCTCATCAGTATCCAAATCTTTAAGTCAAAAGTATTTTCCATTTTACTCCAAGTACTACACTTCTGACATATTGGAAAAAAACAGAAGTACCCAATTCATTTTAGAGTTTAGAAAGATCTTATTACATAGAAAACATACTGTATCAAAAGTAGAATCTAATAAGATTGAGAAAATGTGGTTCATAGACACTGTATAAATATGTAGGTGTTTTGACATAATTTTTACACCCTTATTATTGTTGATTCAGTGATTGGTATTATGTAGTTAACTTGCTCTGTGTCCTTGGAAAGAAGGCATTCAATTCGCTGATTTGGGTATATTTGTATATTCAAGTATTCCTCTTCCTGTGGTTTGTCAATAGCAATATTTGCAAAGTCGTCACTATTTCCTAAAATTTCTCTCATTTCTCTTATTAAAAATTAGTTGTACAAAACAGTTTCAGTCACTCAACAATTTTGGACTCATTAACTTCTAGCCCCTCCTTATTAATTAACAGCCTATTTTTGTATCATTGCTAATCCCCTAATGAATTCAAAACAATTCACATTCTTTAACCACTCTGCTAACACAAAACTTTTGCTTCTTTAATTGTTTCATCGTTGGAAGCTTTTCTATTTTCTTTGCTGTTTGAAAAATGCAGACTTTTTTAACCTTAAAAATTTCAAAGAACTCATAGTAAAAGTATCTTTTTATTTTAACAATGACCTAACAACAACTGGGAAAAAAAAAAAAAAAAAAAGAAAGAGAGGGATTTATGTGCTTTAACAGACAGTTCATTAACATTTAAGGGTTGTCTGGACAGATTCACTGACTTCATTATTTGATAAAACTGACATAAGTAGGGTGCCTGGGTGGCTCAGTGGGTTAAGTAGCTGCCTTCGGCTCAGGTCATGATCCTGGGGTCCTGGGATCAAGTAGCACATCCGGCTGTTTGCTCAGCAGGGAGCTTGCTTCTCTCTCTGCCTCTCCCTGCCACTCTGCCTACTTGTGCGCTCTCTCTTTCTGACAAATAAATAAATAAAATCTTAAAAAACAAAACAAAACAAACAAACAAACAACAACAACAACAACAAAAAAAAAAAAACAAAAGAAAACCTGACATAAGCAAATAGAGAAAATAAAGACAAAGATACAAATGACAGTAAAGAAAAATAATTTTAGGTCTAATCTAGCTTTGTGGTTGGTTGAATTTGTATTGAATGAATAAAGAACTAGGTAAACAGGATAAATACCTTTTGACTGTGTGATTTGCTCTCCCAAGAATCTATAAGTTACTTAACGCTGAGGATCCATTTTCAATGTGCAATATATACCCACTTTCTAAAGCATCATTCTTTGGGCATCTGAGTGGGTAACCTGGTGAAGCCTCTGATTTCATTTCAGGGTCCTGAAATGAAAGTGATTTCAGGGTCCTCAGATCTAGCCCTCTGTCCAGGTCCCTGCTCAGTGAGGAGATTTCTGGTCCTTCTCGTTTTTCCCCTCCCCCAGCTCTTGCCCTCTCTCTTCACCTTGATCTTTCAAATAAATCAATAAAATCTTTAAAAAAAAAATAAAGCATTGGAGCGCCTGGGTGGCTCAGTGGATTAAGACCTCTGCCTTTGGCTCAGGTCATGGTCCCAGGGACCCAGGGTCCTGGGATCAAGCCCTGCATTGGGCTCTCTGCTCAGCAGGGATCCTGCTTCCTCCTCTCTCTTTCTCTGTCTGCCTCTCTGCCTACTTGTGATCTCTCTCTCTGTGTGTCAAATAAATAAATAAAATTAAAAATAAAATAAAATAAAGCATCATTCTCTTTCTTGCTTAACAATAAGCTTGGCTGTTAGCCACTTACGAAATAAATGAGAGTAATTTCGACCATTTAATTACTGTTAGAGGGGATGATTATATCTCAACTCATGTTTTTAGGACTTTTTATTCTTTTAAATTCACAGTCTTGCAGGTTTGTTCTTATTGTTGTTTCTTCACGAATATCACTGAGAAACTCTCTGATACTACCTTCTTTTCTACAAACATTTCTATTAGCTACACTTGGTGAGACAATAAGGGAAGTGTTTAGTATTTACATTATATATGTTAATTTCATAAATTTGTGATTGAACTTATTTAATATATAAGACCCAACTGAGCTCTTGAGGACCAAAATGTCTTAACTGGTGCTTTTGTAGAGTCCATGACCTGATCAGTTTGATTTTAATTTGGCACCACTGTAAAATATAATTACATTGTAGTAAAATTATTTTTTTTATTTTTGTTTTTATTTTGTATTTTTTTTTTTACTTATCATACATAAAACTGATATGTTTGAAAGAAGAGCACAGTTTTATGAGCCTTAAACATGTAAGGGTTTCTTTAACCATCATCACAATACAAAATATTTCCATCACTCCATAAAATTCCTCATGTAGTCATATCATTCCCAACCTCTGGCAGTCATTGATTTTTTCTTTGTCATTCTAGTTCTATCTTTTCAAGAATGTCATATAAATGGAATTAAACACTAGGTAACCTTTTGAAACTGGATTCTCTCACTCATAATGCCTTTGCGTCAGGGTTTAGGCAAGAGATCTTGGACATGACACTAACAGCACAACCAATAAAAGAAAAAAATGATAAATTGGACTTCATAAATTTTTTAAAATTTGTGATATAAAAGATACTGCTAAAAGAATTTTAAAAATAGCTACAAACTGGGACATATTTATAAATTATCTGACAAAGGATTTGTATCCAGAATATTTTTTCAACAGTCTTGAAACCTGATAGAGAGAATCATATAACTTATTTCAAGTGTGGGGAAAAAAATACCAAAGAAATAGTTTTTACTTAAAACATTTTATGACTCAATGTTACAAAATAATATGGAATGCAAATTTAATTTTTAAAGTGTTTTTTTTCTTTTTTCCAACTACTGACATTTTTTGATATTTCTGTTCAACTTTTCTTCATTCATAAAATAAGACCCTTCATTTATTTTCTGAAGCATAGTTGAGCATCTGAATAAAGGAAACAAATATTAGGCTCACTTTGCATGCTTCAGAAAACTAAGTGGCATTATTTGTTAATTAAATGCACAAACCTAGAGATGTAGTCAGAAGACCTGTATTCTGTATAATAGGAAGCTCTTAAAAGCTTTTAACTAGTTATACTATTTCTAGATTTATTCTCTTTCAATGTATTCATACTTCTAATATATCTTAATCTATAGACATTATGATCTGTTATTATTTGTTTTCTTTTTAGTGCTTTATATTTAGAGAATTGTAGCTATTTCTTCTGCTGTTTTTACCAACCTATAACCACTTGCACTTTCCTCTACCTCACTTTTTTTTTTAATTTGAATATAGTTGACACACAAAGTCATAATTGTTTCAGGTATATGGTATGGTAATAATTATACGTTATGCTATGTTATGCTATGCTCACAAGCTACCATCTGTCACCTTATACTATTACAATACCATTGACTACTCCCTATGCTGCTCCTTTTATTCCCATGATTTATTCATTCCGTAGCTAGGAACCTGTGTCTTTCATACCCCTTCACTCATTTTGCCTATCCCCTCACCCTCTTCCCCTCTGGAAACCAGCAGTTTGTCCTTAGTGTTTATGGGTCTGTTTCAGCTTTCTGTTTGTTGGTTTATTCATTTGTTTTGTTTTTAATTCCACATATAAGTGAAATCATATGGTATTTTTCTTTCCCTTCTGACTTATTTCACTTCACATAAGACCCTCTGGGCCCATCCATGATGTCAAAAATGGCAAGATCTCATCCTTTTTTATAGCTGAGTAATATTTCATTGTATATATACCACATCTTCTTTATCCATTCATCTTTCAATAGACAGTTGGGTTTCTTCCATATCTTGGATATTGTAAATAATACTGTGATAAATGTGTAGGTGCTAATCATCAGATAAAGACAATCAAAACCAGAAAGAGATAATCATTAAAGAGAGAGAGAGAGAGAGAGAGAATGACTTTATATCTGCCAGAATGGCTAGAATCAAAAAGAAAAGAAATAACAAGTGTTAGTAGGTATGTGGAGAAAAAGGAACTCTTCCTACACTGTTGATGGGAGTGTAAATTAGTATAGCTACTGTGGTTAACAGAATGGAGTTTCTTCAAAATATTAAAGATAGAAATACCATATGATCCAATAATTCCACTACTGGGTATGATGATTCTTATATATAATATGAACAATATATACATATCACTTGGAAAATTTGTAAATAGTTATTTACTTATTTAATGTTTGACCATTTCCATTAAGGAGATTAGTTCACTGAATCAATCTATAATGGCCCTCCAACATCAAATACTTTTAACTCTGACATTCACTAATTACTCATAGGATTAAAAAATACTATTAGTTTTAATCATAAAATTATATTTTAAAATTAAAATCTATATGCACTTTTATATAACAATTAAACATCCACAATTTGGCTTACCAATCAAAAGTTTTCAACATTCTGCTCTTATTCTCAAATCTTAGTGCTATGAGTGATTGAGAATTTACTCTATTTAAGTGGATTTTTAAAAATGGAATATAAAATTTAGAAATGTATTGAACTGGTTAATACTTCAGGTTAAACTATGAATCTTTCATAAACTGGATTAGAGGGTCATTTTTCCCCAAGTATACTAATTTTATTTAGAAAATATTAGTGACAAAATTAAAACTGAAAAATTGACTAGAACAAACTACTTCACAGTGTAGAAATAATTACTCTCTGGTTTTGTTTATGAAATTTTCCTGCAAATACTAATCTGCATGTCTGTGGCTAAGATCCCAGAATAGTAATTCACTCATTTGCATTAATGTTCTATGTGGAATATATTGATTCTGGCTCTAGTACAATAGCAAAAATAATTATAATATATGTACATTGAACATTATAACTAACTCACATCTTGTCTAAACTAATCCAGTGTCAAGTAATGAGGTTATCATTTGTCAGACACAATTAAAGCAAACATATTTTTGTAGTTGAAAATCCAGTGTAGGTATGCATGTAAACTGTATACATTTGCACACTTTGTGGGTGTTGGTGAGATATGGCCATAGAAATATCCTAAACTGACATAAATGGAAACTCACAGGCCTAACAGAGCAGTGACAGGGTAGAAGATCTTGTCTCCTTATAAACACAGTAAACAGGGGTGCCTGGGTGGCTCAGTTGGTTGAGCGTCTGACTCTTGGTTTTGGTTCAGGTCATGATTTCACGGCTCTTGAGATCAAGCCCCGAGTGGGCTCCAGGTTCAGCATGGAGTCCACTTGAGATTCTCTGTCTTTCTGCCCTCCCCCGGTACACACATGCTCTGGCTCTTTGTCTCTCTCTCTAATAAATAAAATATTTTAAAAAATTAAATAAAGCACAGTAAACAATATAGGGCCTTGGCCTAAACATTTGATATTGTAAAGCAAATAACAAATAACCCTTTTTTTAAAAGATTTTATTTATTTATTTGACAGAGAGAGAAAGATCACAAGTAGGCAGAGAGGCAGACAGAGAGAGAGAGGAGGAAGCAGGCTCCCTGCTGAGCAGAGAGCCCGATGCAGGGTTCGATCCCAGGACCCTGAGATCATGACCTGAGCCAAAAGCAGAGGCTTTCACCACTGAATCACCCAGGTGCCCCCCAAATAACAAAAATCCTTGAAGAGAGTCTGTTAACGTTCCTTTTTTTGTTGCTTTTTTAACAGCATTATTCTTGAGCATGGACTAGAGTCTTTGGTTCAGCCTCCCATGGAGATAGTTTCCAAATTGCTATTCCAGTAAATAGAGCCAAATGGAGAAGGACTGCCTTACTACGGGGGGTTAGAATTTCTGGGGCAGTGCCAGGGAAAAGAGAATGAGAAAGAATCCTGGTAATCTGCTCAGAGGCTCCTCTCAATGCTAGCCTGAATTCTGAACTGCACATGTACAAGGTTAGACTGAAAAAGAACAACAAGGAACAGCAGCGGTAGGTAGGAAAGAACAAAGATTTCAGAGGTAATGCAAAGCTGAAGAGACACTGGAATTCGGACCTAGATAGAACAATTAATTTTCCAAAATGATTTATTATTTAAAACACTATCTCATAATTTATTAATGAAAAGCAATAAAATATATTTTGGAACAACTGGAAAACATTAAATATTGATTGGATATTAGCTGTTAGGGAATTATTATTAATAATATTAAGTGAGATAATGGAACTGTGGTTGTTAAAATGCCCTTATTTGGGGACTCCTGGGTGGCTCAGTTGGTTAAGCCTCTGCCTTCGGCTCAGGTCACGATCCCGGACTCCTGGGATCTAGTCCCCCGACGGGCTCCTTGCTCGGCAGGGAGACTGCTTCTCCCTCTGCCTCTGCCTGCCATTCTGTCTGCCTGTGCTCGTTCTCCCTCTCTCTCTGACAAATAAATAAAATCGTAAAAAAAAAAAAATGCCCTTATTTGGGCCACCAGGGTGACTTACTTGGTTAAGCATGTCTCTGGATTTCAGCTCGAGTCTCAGGGTTGTGGGATCTAGGCCTACACTGAGCTCCAAGCTTGGTGCACGTCTGCTTGAAATGCTCTCTCTTCCTCTTCCTCTGCCCCTCTCCCCTGACTCTCTCTCTCTTTCAAAATAAATAAACTTTTAAAAATAAGAGAGTAAAAAAAAAAAAAATGGCCTTATTTGATATGTAAAGAAGCACTTATGAGGAAGTAATATGATTAGGAGTTTAAAAAAATATTAGAAAAAAAAATTTAAAAAAATAAAAAAATATTAGAGCAACATAAAAAGAAATTGAATAAGAAGGATAAAACAATATAAGGGAAAAAGAAAGGAAGGGGGAAAAGCAAGAAGAAAGGAAAGAAAGGAAGATAATTATTTGATAGTTTACAACAACAGTTTCTTGAGTTTGCTCACAAATGTGTAGATAAGCTGTGCTGTTGTTATCTGGCTCAACTCAGCTTAAATTTGATGTTATGTTGGTAGTTGGCTACAGTTCCTCGAATGGCTGGATGGTCTGGGATGGTTTCACTTGTTCTGAAAGTTGGCGAGCTATTTGGTGTTCCTGCATTTAGCCCCTCATCCTCTACCAGTCCAGCTCAATTTTGTCTGCACAGTGCTTTTAGGGTTCTAAATACAGCAAAAAAAGACAAAGTCCAATACGCAAGCTTTTGTAAAGGCTCTGCTTGGGTTATGTTAACTAAAGTCCCCTAGGGCAAAACAAGTCACAGGTGAACCCCAGATTCAAGGCAGAAACAGAATTGACCTCTTGATGAGAAAAATTACAAAATGGGATGCTAAAAGGTTGGGAAGATTACATAGTCATTTTACATTTGAAAGAAATGGAGGTGGAAAGGAGAGAAAAGAAGGAGAGATGAAAGGAAGGAAATGATAAGCAAGCGTGGCATAATGCTGGTAACTTGAATTTTGGGGTGGGATAGAGTCTCTTCTCCTGCCTACTTTGTGTATTTTGGAAGACTTTTAAAATATAGAAGTTAAGAAAAAGAAGAGTAATCCAACAACCATTTGTTAGTATCTAGCAGTTTTTATTAATTTCCCTCAATCAATCAGGTCCACATAAGTTCCATAAATTCCAGAAATATTACAAATGAGTGAATCAGAATAAATTAAACTTGCATTCTTATATATCATTCTTATAGCTTATGTATTGTAAATATTGCCATAACAGACAGCAAGAAAGATATCAACTAAAATATTTTCCAAATGAGCTGCCTCTGTAATATTTCTACCAAGTTCACAGGCCAAGTATATACCTGAGAGCTACCTTTGGGAGTAAAATAATAATCTGAGGAATATTTATATGACTTAACATTCAAAATTTTAAGAAGCACGTTAGGGTAGAGAAGTGTTCACTGCATTTGACATCTTACTTATGCACCTGATAGTGCAGGGAGAATAATGTTCTTTTCTCTACAAGCTGTTGATCCTAGAGAAATGAACTGTCAGCAGCAGAGAAATCTGTCAGTGAAATAGAAACATTAAAATGGAATGGCTCAGGAAGTTACATATGGTAATTCTGACTGCTTTGAAAAATTGATACCATATTTCTGGGTAAAATGTATCATCGACCTCACTAAAATAATGATGTGATTACATAAGGAAGCATTACTTGTAATTAAGTGATTAATTCACTATAAACAGGATTTTGAAATACTTCCCAATATTCAACTATAGTTCAAATTTTCAGTACTAGAGCAGGGCAATTATTTTCCAAATATTTTTTTTCTCACGATCGGCTTCCCCTTTCCTGGTTCTTAGACTGAACAGAGCAGGCTCTGGCTGGATTTTTGAGTTTGTTTTATTTTGTTTGTTTTTTGTTCATTTGTTTGTTTTTGCTTTTTGTCTGTACCCACTGCTATCTCCAAGTGGTTGGATTTTCAGCTCCAAGTCTGAAGATAGCAAGCACAAGGAAAACGAGGGAACACACCACCAAGTCATTTCTTGGGTCCCCAGTCTGACTCCTTGTCAGAGTCTTTGGGTTTATTTGTACTTATTCCTGAAAAATAGGGAAACTTACAGTCTACCCCATCTTTCAAGAAGTGGAAGTATGTCCTATTATTTTTAATCATTGCTGCTTAACAAAATGAAAAGATCAGGAATATAGTGATTTTAAGTGTCAGTTGAAATTCTGTGGATGATCCACTTTCCCTAATCATGTGTCTCATGCAATCTATTCCAAAATTTAAAGTCTCATGGGGAAGAGACAGACAGCATTATGATTATAATTCACATAGCCTCTATATTCCTAATTTTCTTTACATTATATTTGTCAATAAAACATAAAAATACTAAAAAAATTGAATATCAAATATTTGCTAATGAGAAATGTAAAGAATCTATTTTTAGTGAAAACTACCTATCTAAAATAATGTGATGTCTACCTTCTTGCTTATTTCTGATGTTTTTCCACTGATGGTTTTATTATAATTTTCTTCATCTGTACCTACTGAGGTCTCAGTGCCAAAAACAGCAATCTGTTTTCAGGTGTCAATAATAAGGCAATGATGTCCCTAAATCTAGTATCTAGAGCCTTCCATAGAGAAATAAACAACAACAAAAAAACAGTGATTATCAATTTTTTTTAAAATATATGTGCATGTGTGTCCAAGTATGTTTGTGTATGGTTTCTGTGTATATAATATAGCTTGTCCTAGGTGGCTTCAGGCCAGGGAGAACTAACCAAAAAAAAAAAAAAATGCATTTAGCATTTTGGAAGTTTTGAATGAAGCATATTATGTGTTTATGAGAAATAAAACAAATTGATAAATATCAAGGAGGAGATGGAAAACCATATTTTAACTGCAGAGGAATGAGCGAAGATGAAGACATTTACTACAATTTTAAGAACACCAACCAGGAAATTTCTCAGTAGGAAACCTTGGAAGTCAATAAAAGCAAATTAACTACTGGAATGACTCTGTGGCAATCTGGGGAATGCTAGTTTTACTTTCACCTCTAGAAATGAAGCTTTTTTATAAACAACAACAACAAAACTTTTTTACACATACTGCACACTCACACTGATGGAGAGGAAGAGAAGTTAATCTGGTACATTTGTCCATGTATGGAAGTGTTTTCCCATGAAGAGAATGCATGATTTAAATAGACTTCAACAGCTATATTTTTCTGTAATATTTTTACTTGGCAAAAGTTAAATATTGAAATGAGTATAATATTTGCTTCTATATAGTTTGGAAGAGTCAAAAATTAAAATAAATTCAAAGAGCCTTTTTTATTAAATTAAATATTTTATTTATTTATTTGAGAGACAGAAATCACAAGTAGGCAGAGAGGCAGGCAGAGAGAGAGGAGGAAGCAGGCTCCCCACTGAGCAGAGAGCCCGATGCGGGGCTCGATCCCAGGACCCTGAGACCATGACCTGAGCCAAAGGCAGAGGCACCCAGGTGCCCCTAAAGAGCCTTTTTTAATGATAAATCTCACTAGGGGAATTGATGTCCATTTACGTCTTACCTATTAGTGTACTGAAAGACATCACAGAAGTTTCTCTTAGATGGTATCTTCAGTTTGATCTTTTTTTTTTTTTTTCTTTTTGAAAATTTATTTGAGAGAGAGAACACATGTGTGAACAGGTTTGGGATGGGCAGAGAGAGGAGAGAGAGAGACGATCTCAAGCACACCCCCACTGAGTGTGAAGCACCATGCTGGGCTTGATTCCAGGACCCTGAGACCATGACCTGAATTGAAACCAAGAGTCAGAGGCTTAACTGACTGAGCTGCCCACATGCCCCTAAGTTTTTTTTGTTTTGTTTTGTTTTTTATTTTGAGAACTTGATGTTTTTTTTTTTTAATTTTTTATTTTTTACAAACATATATTTTTATCCCCAGGGGTAAGGTCTGTGAATCACCAGGTTTACACACTTCACAGCACTCACCAAAGCACATACCCTCCCCAATGTCCATAATCCCACCCCCTTCTCCCAAACCCCCTCCCCCCAGCAACCCTCAGTTTGTTTTGTGAGATTAAAAGTCACTTATGGTTTGTCTCCCTGCCCCTAAGTTTTTAAATATTCATAGCATAAACATAATTTGAAAAATTAGTATGCTTTTGTATTTAATCATTGTTTTTACTCCTGATTTATACCTAAGCCACAGACCTATATCATACATCCCAAAGTGATAAATATGTTTATAATTATGATATAAAATACATTTATATACAATCATATATATATATATATTTTATATAATTATGATATATATAATATATATTGAAAGGAAGAGTATGCATATATATAAAATGTGTTATATATTTTTATATATCATATATCATGTTATATATATAATATATATTTGAGAGAGAGAGAGAAAGAGAATGTGTGCACATGTGAGTGGGGGAGAGGAAGAGAGAATCTTTTTTTTTTTTTAAAGATTTTATTTATTTATTTGACACACAGAGAGAGAGATCACAAGTAGGCAGAGCAGCAGGCAGAGACAGAGAAGAAGCAGGCTCCCTGCTGAGCAGAGAGCCCGACGTGGGGCTTGATACCAGGACCCTGAGATCATGACCTGAGCCGAAGGCAGAGGCTTTAACCCACTGAGTCACCCAGGTGCCCCAGGAAGAAAGAATCTTAAGCAGACTGAGCGCAGAACCAGACTCAGGGCTCCATCTCACAACACTTCACCTGAACCAGAACCAAGAGTCAGGTGCCTAACCTATGCCTTGCAGGTACCTCCCCCAAGTCGTATTTTTAATTATATTTAGTTGAACCAGAATTTTGAGTATTAGACATAAATATTCAAATTTGGACTAAAGCATAGATTTCTACACAAGCTATGTACTGCGTCTAACATTAAATACGTTAATTAAATACTTAGTAATAAATGATAATGAAGATTAAGTTGTTAACAAATTATAGAAGGTGACAATATATCTTTCTTCTTTTTTTAAGGTTGTGTTTGTTTTGTTTTCTTTTGTTTTATGATTTTACTGTTAAGTTATCTCTGCACCCAACATGAGGCTCAGCTTTGTAATCCAGAAATTGAGTTAAGTGCTTTACTACTAAGCTAGCCAGGTGCCCCTTGCTTTTCAATTGAAAACAAAAAAGCGAGTTCAAGACATTAAATTTCCACAAATAATTTACACTAATACTCCTTTCAACATTTATAATTCTTAGAAAAGATAAAAGGAGAAGACATGAAAAAGAGAACATCTGTACTAAGGTATATTAAATGTTTTATTCTCTATTGGTTCTTACTTCACCAAAGCAGATTCATTTTATGATATATTGTTTATGTGGAAACATAAGGTAAAGAAATAAGAATCAAAAGATATCATTGTTAATATAACAGCATGATATAATGGAAAGAATTGGAGTCTGGAATCTGACAGAAATGAATTCAAATTCCAGCTCCTTTCTTACAAGCCCCGATATTGTCAATAGATTACTTATCTTTTATCAAACCGTGATATCTACATTAGGAAGAATAATAGCTGACAGGATTTTTTATTTTTTGAGGGGAAAACATGATGATTCTTGGTTATTTTATCTGACTCACTGATGAATATAAATAACCCCAAATATATTTGTTGCTTATTAACTTTAATAGACCTGGTAACTATTGTCATTGTCATATCCTACTTCTTTTTAAATTATCTGTTGCTTTTGGTAATTTAGAGTTAGAAAAGTCAAATTATATATGAAAGAAGCTAAATCAGCATCATGGAATATATTGCTTTAGATTACTTAGTGTACTTCCCATTGAAATTACAGGCTCACTACAATAAAAATAATATAATGCGGAAGTTTTTTAATTAAATGAATATCTTGACTTAGAAATGTAGAGATCTGTCAATGCATTCAATGTGACAGTTTTGCTTTCCATCTGAATACAATCCAAAATGAACTATTTATATAGTTCTGTAAATATACATTTAGTGTTATTGCTTATCGTTATAACCTGAAGTTAGTTTTCTACAATATCAAAACACCAAAAATAAGCTTTTCCTTCAATTAAAGTAATCAAAGTAAAAATGCTAATGACCACAAAAACACTTTTTAGATAAGAAAAGGAGTTCTATAATACTTGTGTGTATTTGAAGTAACATGTGACTATTCTGATAGTTTTGAAATATCTAGAATTAGACAAAAACTAAGTTTGCATTTTGAATCTGTTAACAACATGGAATTGAAAAAAAAAACAGAAAACAGAAGAAAAATAATTGATAGCAGCATTGCAGAAGCTGAACAAATGCTTTATGACTAGTACTACACATATGTATTGCTGACCAAATGGAAAAGAACAAGGACTGAATGCAGAATTTATTTTTCTATTTTTTTCTGATATAACAAAAGAAATCCTACTGAGTCTAAGTTCTACAACCAACTCAGTCCTGGAAGCCTATGTGCTATTTTTTTTTATAGAATCTTGGAAGGCATAAACACATAGAATTAAGTAATACTGACTTATTCTTTTACATTGGGGTTCCCTCCACCTAACCATAATATAGAGCATTACTAAGACAAGTTGACAATTAAGATAAAATATGAATAAACAGGTGAACACATGTATGTATTACATTTCGGGTTATGAATGTCTATGCATTTAATTACAAACTGTATTAAAATTATAAAACATTAATATGTCAAAATGTAGATTTCAGCAACATTAAATTAATAGTGTGCTGAATCATTTAATTAATAAAGTAAATAATATAGTTTAAATTAGTGTGGTTTGTAATAAACCAAAGTAGATGCTTTAAAGAAGAGGAAGAACGCAAAATATCTTAGGAAAATGGATTTTTTTACTATTTTTAGATTAGGACTATTTTTTAAAAAAGATTTATTTATCTATTTGATAGATAGAGAAAGAGAGAGAGTGAGAGCTCGTACACATTCCTGAGTGGGCAGGGGGGCAGAAGGGCAGAGGGAGAAAATCACATGCAGACTCCATGCTGAGCACTGAGTCGTCATGGGGCTCCATCTCACCACCCAGGTGATCATGACCTGAGCCAAAACCAAGCGTCAGACACTTAACGGACTGAGCCACCCAGGCATCCCGGGGGTTACAATTATTTTATTACATGTATCTTTTTTGGGAAAATTTTTGTATTACTATACAGAGTCCAGTCCAGTAGTGTTTCCTAGAATGTCACAGAGGAAGCAGAATCATTTCTGTGATCCTGAGCTGGACCTTAGAAATAGGCCAAATGGAGAAAAACAGAGAGATTCACAAGAGATCAATTTCAACACATGATGACCAAAACTATGTTCTTACTTTTCTTCATCTCATTTTTCCAACATATATGGCTAGTCAACTTCCATGATTCACAAATAACTCCTAACAGTGTGTGTTGTGAGCATCATATCCTCACATGCACTTAATAGTATTTTTCTAAATTTTAGGGAATATAAGGAAAACATAGAACTTTAATTTGGGTTATGGAAAAGTAAAGTTGTTTTGTTTTGTTTGTGTGTCTGCTTTGCAGTAAACATACGTGATATGTTGTTAAACTGTCCCAGCAATCCTGTAAGAAATTTAAAATTATGCTTAGTTTACTAATGTTGGAATTGATTTTTAGAAGATATTGTCCTGAGATATTAAGCCATGGAAGCAAATACTTGAAACTATGTTTGGTTAGGTTCAAAGTCCATAGATTTTCTTCTTAAACCTTTTGGCTGCCTGTTTTTTTTTTTTTTTTTTTTTTTTTTTTTTTTAATGAGATGCAAAAAAAAATCTGCAAGTATATGATCAACTAAAAATCTTCATTTTGGTCTTTGTTTCTTCAGTATAGGTAATATGGAACAAATATTTATGTATTTTAAGTGGACATTGGGAGATGCATTTAAGGGTTTTTTTTGTTGTTTTTTGGGTTTTTTTTGCATTTAAGGTTTTTTAATGGAATAGTTTTTTGATTTCTGTGGAATTAATTCAAAGATGATTCTATATATAATCTTTCTATGATTCTTTTAATCTAAGAAAATATAAAATTTGAGAGGTAAATTTTTAGTTCTACAGAAAATATTACAAATAAGATTATTATTCTCTTTACATCCCTGTATTCAGTTATTTTTTTTCAAAGATTTTATTTATTTATTTGACAGAGATCACAAGTAGTCAGAGAGGCAGAGAGAGAGAGAGAGAGAGAGAGAGAGGAAGCAGGTTCCCTGCTGTTAAGAGAGCCCAAAGTGGGGCTTGATCCCAGGACCCTGGGATCATGACCTGAGCCAAAGGCAAAAGCTTTAACACACTGAGTCACACAGGTGCCCCTCAGTTATTATTTTAAAAAATATTTCAAAATGTCAATTATGTACTGGAAAACTGGTGAATAATAATAGACGTGGTACCCAGTCTCATGGTGCATACTATCTAGCAGGAGAGATGCATGTGTATAAAATAATAATGGAAATAAATGTAAATTTACAGCATTATGGTGGAGAGAATAAAAATACAAGTAGTAATCTGGTGTTTTTAATTAAAAAATACTCAAAAATCAATACACATGCTTAAACAACATACAGCATTATAGTTTTGAAAGTACATTCTAGTAAATATTATATAGATTTTACACACACACACACAAACAGATATTCTTTGGTTTATAAGACAGGACAACACCACAAGGGAATTAGTACAAATGCAAAATGAAGGGAGTCAAATTACTGAGCCTTCTGACAATAAAATTGAAAGGCCAGAGAGATAAGGAGGAAATAGTATTAAGTAATGATAGTAATTGTAAGTAGGTAAGCAGAAATTAGTAGTTACTAGTGACTTGGGAGAAAAAAAAAAGAATATGTCAGCCTTTTTTATCTCCCAGTATGGTGGTATCAGTCTTCACTGCAATATTGTGAACCATATGTTTCTTCAGTCCATTAAACTGAAGCTTGACAATCATTTTTTAAGATATTATCTGAGTATGGTTGATACACAATGTTACGTTAGTATCAGGTGTACAACATAGTTATTCAACTTCTCTACATGTTATGCTATGCTCACCACAAGTTTAATTACCATCTGTCACCATACAACACTATTAAAATATAACTGACTCTGTTCATTATGCTGTACCTTTTATTCCCATGACTTGATTCCACAACTGGAAGCTTGTATATTCCAGTCCCCTTCACCCATTTTGCCCATTCCCTACCTTACCTTCCCTCTGGTAACCATCAGTTTGTTTTTTGTATTTATAGGTCTGATTCTGTCTTTTGTTTGTTTATTTATTTGGTTTTGGTTTTTTGTTTGTTGTTTGTTTTTTTAGATTGAGCATATGAGTGAAATCATAGTATTTGTATTTCTTATTTTGACTTATTTCATTTAACATAGTACCCTCTAGCTCTGTCCACATTGTCACAAATGCCACAAACTCATTCTTTCTTGTGGTTGTGTAATATTCCAGTGCGTGTGTGTGTGCGTGCAAGTGCATGTGTGCACGTGCGAGCACATGTGTGTGTGTGCATCTTCCTTATGCATTTATCTATCGATGGACACTTAGACTGCTTCTGTGTGTCAGCTATTATAAATAAGGCTGCAGTAAATACAGGGAAGTATGTATATTGTTGACAATGTTAAGACTGAACAATAAGAAAAAAGAGGATAACAACTGCATATAGTACATACTTAAGTACTGTAGTTTATTTATCCAAGCATTTTTTTTTTTTATATTTACTCTGTGTTGGAATCTGTGTTAGGATACTGTGCATGGGTTACTTTGGTGATAAAAATAGATGAACTCTTTGTCCTGTGGATCATTTAGTAAATACAGCTGTAGTTGATGAAAAATGACCAAAAATTAGTGGCTAAATAGTAGGATGAATCACATCTTCTCTTGGCATTCTTATAAGTGACTGCTTCATCCTGTGCAAATAAATGAATGAAGTAGTGGGTGGAAAATATTTAGGAGATGGTTGAAAAGGAAGCTATGAGTGACTAATGGGAATGGCCATTTACAAAGGAGTAAATTTTATTTTTAAAAGCACTGTGATTAGCAACTTTTAAAGGAGTGAAAAAGAGAGCCTTATTTCTTATGTGATATCAAGGGTGGGTGTGTTTGCTTTTCTTTGCCAATGCCAACTGGATGAACTGCTGCTTAGTTAGCAGCTTAGCAGCACATTATATTAGAAATGTTTACTACATTATATAAATTCTCAAATATCTTCTTTTAATTCTTCAATGTTGCGATTTTGTCTTTTTGACAACTTTAACTACATTTCCTGGATCTTCCAACAGCTCTTCCTTTGTTTCCTTTTAATCAGCTCTTCCAATTCCGTTTAAATGTCATACTCAGTAATTTTACCATCTGCTTTACAAACAGTGTATTTTATTTTTAAGATGTTATTATCCCTTGAGATAATTTTATTTCTCTTCACAGAGCTCCTCAACATCATTCAATGTTCAGGACTCCCTTGATGTAGTGCTTCTTTTTTATGTATTTTCATTCAGTATCTGCTCGCATCATGCTCTATATTCAAAGAGCACACGCGGTCCTTGTACAATATGTTGAATATATGTACTGTGTCCTGGTCAGGAGGCTGGAGGTATATGATAAGGAGAACAATAAACATCTGAACATTAAGACACACATGTGGCTTACAGATGACCCTGTATAATATCTGTTATCTGTTGAATGAATAAAAATGTTTTTGTGCTTCTATCCCCAGGCAATTAAAGGAGATTAGAAAGTTAATTGTACTTTTAGCTAATCATTCATTTTATTATATTTCTGGCATGTAACAGGTCACTATTCATAATGCCTTACTAACCTTTGGTTTGTAGAATAATTAGTAAGTTTCTTTTTTTTTAAGATTTTATTTATTTATCAGAGAGAGGTGGGGAGAGAGCGAGCACAGGCAGACAGAATGGCAGGCAGAGGCAGAGGGAGAAGCAGGCTCCCTGCTGAGGAAGGAGCCCGATGTGGGACTCGATCCCAGGACGCTGGGATCATGACCTGAGCCGAAGGCAGCTGCTGAACCAACTGGGCCACCCAGGTGTCCCAGTAAGTTTCTTTTAATCTAAATTTCAGTCATACTTCCCATAAACCGATGAGATGGTCTGCCCTTGACGTGCTTATCCTTAGATAAGCATGATTGAGAAAGTCTTACCTAGATCTGTCTGCCTGTCTGTCTATCTATCTATATCTATCATATTATACTTCTCTCTAGGAGATTCTTTAATAGATTAGAATAATTCTCTTGAAAATATGAACATATCATACCTCTTTTCTTGGTTTCCTATTATACACAGGAAATTTTATTTTAGTGCCTGAACAATCATACATTCATGTCAGTGCTTGCCAGCCTATTTGCCCTAAATGTCAGCTTCTTCATTTAATCAACTTGCAGAAGTTTGATTATTACCCCAGAATTGTGTTTCTATGAAAATCTCAAATTTCCCATTAATATCTTCCCATTAATATCTTCTAAGGGCACTATCTAAAATTGTGTGTGTGTGTGTGCATGTGTGTATAACATATCCATATAATGTTGCACAATTCAACTCTTGCATTTAAATTTATCTAACTTTACATAAAAATTTCCACTTCTGAAACTTCTCCACCATCATGAACAACCCTTCACTTGGATTTCCTTTTTTGTTTCATTTACATAAAAGAAAGTCATTTAAGTCCAATCACAAGAGGTTTAATAAAGGCAAAAACAAAGGAGGAACCAGATTGACATGCATTGTAAGATGCCTGCTTAGCAACTAGGTTGTCCATGTCCCTAGCCTACTGGTTCATTCTCATACAGAAGCTTCCTAAAAATAAATAAATAAATAAATAAACAAAACAAAACAAAAACCCAAAAATAACCCCATATCAATGACCTCTGGAGTCACTTGCAAATATCTCAAAGGTGGGAATGATAAGTCTGCATTTGTCAGGTTTCTATGATAAAATACATGCCATTATATAGAAACATTATATTTCACTTCTTATCCAGTCTTTCTATATTATTTTTATCCCGAAATAATTTTTCCACTCCAGGTAGAACTTTTCCTTAATTAAAAAAAGAAATCACGTATCTTCAAGTACTTACTGGATAATGAAAAGTTAATGTGGACTTCAAATCTCCTTCATAATTAGACTGGAGTGCATCTTATAAACAATAGTAATCTTTTTTAAGGATTCTATTTATTTATTTGAGTGAGAGAGAGAGAGTACAAGCTGGGGGAGAAGAAGAGGGAGAGCGAGAAGCAGGCTCTCTGCCAAGAAGGGAACCCAACCAAGATTTTCAGTAATCCAGATACTGTTCTTTCTTGAACTCAAATACTGCATCTACAGAGGAATAAAGCAGAGTGCTAAGCTATTTTTTTTTTCCTGAAACATCTAAAGCTCTACATGGTTACTTTAAGCTCATAGCTTTTTATTCTCTATCAAGTTAATTCTAACTTTATATTAACTTTGTATCTGCTGTCAAATCAGTTTCAGTTACTATCAGAATGATAGTTTCAACTGTGTTTCAAAATCCCATGGCAAAATTTTGTTTTCTATTTCAAAAATGAATGACTTGTTTGGATCGTCAACATGACTTCCAAAAGAATGCATCCAGTATTCACAGCAGTATAAATTACTAAATAAAAATCATTTTCCTGTTGCTTGCTTTCACTTGCTTTATGAGAGACTAAGTACATTGGCCAATTTAACCAAGTTAACACTATGATTAAAGCATTTAAATATTTATTTCTCTGCTTCCTTGATGGATAGTCTCCTCCTTCTGCTTTTTATAAGGAAGATGATGACCAATGTCTGTGCTGTATAGACCCCATAATAGTCTTAGAATTCATAATACAAATATAGTAATTTAAGACTACACCTCCACACACACTTAGAGATCTATTATCAATACTCAGCAAACTTCCAGATCTGTGTTACATTGTTTGCCTCTAAGCCAGTGACTTCGACTTTTTTTTTTTAAGAGTTTATTTATTCATTTGAGAGAGATAGAGAGAAGGAGAAAGATAGTGAGAGAAAGCAAGAGCAGGGAGGAAAGGGAGAAACAGACCCTTCGCTGAGCAGGGAGCTCCATGCCAGGCTAGATGTCCTTATCCAAAGGCAGACACTTAACTGATTGAGCCACCCAGGCACACCAGTTTGTTTGTTTGTTTGTGTTTTGTTTGTTTTTATAAGAGCCAAACTGTTTACTCAAGAATAAAATGCTAAGTGAGATCCTGAGTGGCTCAGTCAGGTAAGCATCTGCCTTTGGCTCAGGTCATTTGCTGGAGTCCTACACCACTGGGCTCCTTGCTCAGTGGGGAGACTGCTTCTCCTTCTGCCTGCTGTTCCCCCTGCCTGTGCTCCCTTTTTCTGTCTCTGACAGATAAATAAATGATATCTTAAGAAAAAGAAGAAAATGTTAAAGGTAGATTCAATAAATGTCAAATGGTTATACACCGGCATCTCTGGTTCTCTAATTAGAGGTGGAGAGTTAGACCTAGATGGGCCAGAGACAGGGCAGAGCCTTCCTCTCCTTTCTCTAAATATACAATGAAATTCTAGTAGGGAAAGCAAGCAAACAAACCAACCAACCTGCTTCCTAACAGCACAGTTTGAGCACTCTTGCTCTAGGTGTTTTCATGGCATAGAGGCAATATCTGAAAACTCATCTTGATGTTAGCTTATGTAAAAAGGGTAATGACATTTTCATTGTTTTTACTGCAGATTGCTCATCAAAGACTCATTTTATCAAGGTGGATAGTGAGATATTCCAAACTCAAAAATAACTAAAATAATGAGTTTTCATGTATTCTTCTTAAGTGATAATTGCAACACGAAAAGACCCAAATGAGGGTTTTTTTGTTTGTTTGTTTGTTTGTTTTTAACGTAAAACAGTTTAGGTTAGGTTTTCAGTGAATACTTTTTATTTTTTTATTTTATTTTTTTTTAAATGTAAATCTTTTTTTTTTTTTTAAGATTTTATTTATTTATTTGACAGAGAGAAATCACAAGTAGATGGAGAGGCAAGCAGAGAGAGAGAGAGGGAAGCAGGCTCCCTGCCGAGCAGAGAGCCCGATGCGGGACTCGATCCCAGGATGCTGAGATCATGACCTGAGCCGAAGGCAGCGGTTCAACCCACTGAGCCACCCAGGCGCCCCGTGAATACTTTTTATTATTGAGAGTATGGCCATTCTTCATATACAGCAACAGTCAAAGCTTTGTGGCAAACAAAATACACTTCAGGTAGAATAAATGGATTTTATGTGAGTGCTCAAAAATGTGACATATGTAAGTGTAAACTGATTTGACTTCTTCAGGTTGAATTGTAGGTCTGTATAAAAAATCAAGTATTTAGGATGAAGTTAGGGAGGCCAGACAGAAGGATTAAGATCATCATGCCCAATGATACGTGATATTAGTCTAAAAAGGGACGGAAATATTGAAAAAGAGCACCTTTTCAGGTCTTCATGGTTTACTTTAGTGTTGCTGATAATTTGAATTAAACTATACCTTACAACTGAGGAGTTTTCCAGAAGCACATTTAAAAAAAAGAAAAAAAGGAAGCAGGTAGAGAGAGGGAGAAAGGATAAGCAAAAAAGTGAGTACAAGAATACTTCACAATAGGGGCACCTGGGTGGCTCAGTGGATTAAGCCTCTGCCTTCAGCTCAGGTCCTGATCTCAGGGTCCTGGGATCAAACCCTGCATCAGGATTTCTGCTTAGCAGGGAGCCTGCTTCCCTCTCTCTCCACCTACCTCTCTGCCTAGTTGTATTGTCTCTCTCTGTGTCAAATAAATAAATAAAATCTAAAAAAACCCACAACTACTTCACAATAATCTACAAATCATTCAAAATATGAGAATGGTAGCAATAATATCTGGTAAGGAGAAAAAGCAGGAAAGGCCAGAAAATAAAGGAAAAGGCAAGAAATGTAATATAGGAGAAAGTAACTCTAAATGCTTTGTTTTCTTTTTTGTTTGTTTGTGGTTTGTTTTGTTTGTTTTGTTTTGTTTTTAATTAACACATAATGTATTATTTGCTTCAGGGGTACAGGTCTGTGAATCATCAGTCTTACACAATTCACAGCACTCACCATAGCACATACCCTCCCCAATGTCCATCACCCAGCCACCCTATCCCTTCCCTCCACCCTCCCCCTCCAGCAACCCTCAGTTTGTTTCCTGAGATTAAGAGTCTCTTATGGTTTGTCTCCCTCCTGGGTCCCATCTTGTTCCATTTGTTTTCTAATTTTTGTGTTGGCTGGTGATTGAGGAAAACCACAGAGAAGAGTTAGCCAGATAGCTGGCTGCTTGTTTGTGTATCTTTGTTTTTAGCTAATGTGCTACTAATGCCTTCGGTTTCCTTCATCTTGGGCTAGGGTTTTCTACACAGCAACACATTAGAATCAGGGGAGGATCTTTTAAGCATTCCAAGAATGAACCTCCTATCAGCCAATTAAAATAGCATTCAGGGGTGGGGGTAGAGCGGGACAGTAGCTTTTTGTTATTACCATTTTAAATTCCGTGGGTTATTATAACATGAAGCCAAATGCAAAGTTTATAATCTAAGTAAACTAAGGCAAGTATTGAACTGAAATTATGAAGTGACTCTAAGCCTTTTTATGGCGCTTTAAATAGGGTCAGTCACTAAGCTAGAAGCAGTAATGGGAAAGGAAACTAGATAGAAAAGTTCAAAAGCTAAATAACTATGGTAGAATCAAAGAGATTAAAAGATATTACATGTTAAATACTGCAGTCCCATTGTCAGACAAGAAGCTGACATTTTAACTATTGAGATTTATTTATATCCTTACAGATTAAAACACAGTTTCTTCTACCTTACCTCTTCCTTGTTCTCTACTGCCGCTTTCTAACCAGTGACCACACCTAACCTCCTCAAAGTGTTTTACTTTTGAAGTTCATACCTTTAGACTATAGCACTCTTGCCAGCACATAGATCATTACATATCTTTCTACTAAAAATCCTTTAGTAATTTCTGGACATGTCATAGTCCAGCCATTCTTCATTTGCAAATCCTTGACCCTGTCCTCTAATCCCAGTCTCTGCCTCTCATCCCGTAATCCAATCCTAGTTCCTAACAATGACTGTGCACTAGAGAAGCCTGTGGGTTGCTTTTCCAAAACTGCAGGAGTAGATCAGAATCTCAAATCTTCTACCATTCTTCCTGTATCGGATTCCACAATTCTGCCTTCTTGTCTGTTCACTGTTTTCCCTGTTCAGTCCATCATCAAGACTTCATTTGAATTTGAGCCTATTCTCACTTATTCAAGAATACTGATTCTTTTAATATTTGCCTGTGTAACCTTAAGCATCAGTTTTCCCTCTTTACTGCACCTTCATCAAGATCATGCTAGGTCCCCAGTTGATTGTTAGGCACAAATCAGTTGGAGAGTGTTATGTAACTTGATCAGATCCTATACAGAGTAGAATGTTAGTGATAGAAACTGTCTAATCACTAGATGAGTATTCTATTTACTGTACAAGACTCTGTAACTTCTGAGATCTTCATTCTTTTACTCCTTTACTTGTAGCTTATAAAGTGCCAAAAGAAAATTTTCATCATACAAAATTGATAAATGTAATGGAATTTTTAAAGGTCAATTTGGGCTTGCCTGATATATTAATCTTATCAGTTCCTCTGTTATCATTAAAAAAAAGTGAGAGTCAAGAAGATTTTAATAGTCATTGATTTTTGTGTATAGAAAAGCATGCAATGTCTATATTTTGCTAAGTACTGTAATTAGAATTTTCATTTAACTCTCATAGGTTACTTCTTGTGGCTACATAACATATTTAGAGTTTGGAAAATAGAGCCTTTCATTTGTCACAGAAATAATTTTTTTGCTATAATTATTGTAAAGTTTATTAGAATGTCTCTCCCTTGTCTGAGGCTTAGAAATATGAAGTTTTATTTTTCCTAAAAAAATAAAATCAAGGGCCAGTTTCAGAGATCAGAGTATAGCAACTCTATCATTTAAAAAAAATTTAAATCATTTTTTAAATTTATTTTCAGCATAACAGTATTCATTATTTTTGTACCACACCAAGTGCTCCATGCAATCTGTGCCCTCTCTAATACCCACCACCTGGTTCCCCCAACCTCTCACCTCCCCCACCACTTCAAACCACTCAGAATGTTTTTCAGAGTCCATAGTCTCTCATGGTTCACCTCCCCTTCCAATTTCCTCCAACTCCCTTCTCCTAACTCCCCGTGTCCTCCATGCTATTTATTATGCTCCACAAATAAGTGAAACCATATGATAATTGACTCTCTCTGCTTGACTTATTTCACTCAGCATAATCTCTTCCAGCTCATCCATGTTGCTACAAAAGTTGGGTATTCATCCTTTCTGATGGAGGCATAATACTCCATAGTGTATATAGACCACATCTTCCTTATCCATTCGTCCGTTGAAGGGCATCTTGGTTCTTTCCACAGTTTGGCGACCGTGGCCATTGCTGCTATAAACATTGGGGTACAGATGGCCCTTCTTTTCACTACATCTGTATCTTTGGGGTAAATACCCAGGAGTGGGTATTGCAGGGTCATAGGTAAGCTCTATTTTTAATGTCTTGAGGAATCTCCACACTGTTCTCCAAAGAGGCTGCACCAACTTGCATTCCTACCAACAGTGTAAGAGGGTTCCCCTTTCTCCACATCCCCTCCAACACATGTTGTTTCCTGTCTTGCTAATTTTGGCCATTATAACTGGTGTAAGGTGACATCTCATTAATTTGAATCTCCCTGATTCAAATCACTGACTAGTGATGATGAACATTTCTTCATGTGTCTGATAGCCATTTGTATGTATTCATTGGAAAAGTGTCTGTTCATATCTTCTGCCTATTTTTTGATATGATTATCTGTTTTGTGTGTGTTGAGTTTGAGGAGTTCTTTATAGATCCTGGATATCAATCTTTTGTCTGTACTGTCATTTGCAAATATCTTCTCCCATTCTGTGGGTTGCCTCTTTGTTTTCTTAACTGTTTCCTTTACTGTGCAGAAGCTTTTGATTTTGATGAAGTCCCAGAAGTTTATTTTGGTTTTTGTTTCCTTTGCCTTTGGGAGACATATCTTGAAAGAAGTGGCTGTGGCTGATATCGAAGAGATTACTGTCTATGTTCTCCTCTAGGATTCTGATGGATTCCTGTCTCACATTGAGGTCTTTTATCCATTTTGAGTTTATCTTTGTGGATGGTGTAAGAGAATGGTCGAGTTTCATTCTTCTACATGTAGCTGTCCAGTTTTCCCAGCACCATTTATTGAAGAGACTGTCTTTTTTCCACTGTATATTTTTTCCTGTTTTGTTGAAGATTATTTGACCATAGAGTCGAGGGTCCATATCTGGGCTCTCTACTCATTAAAAAAAGTTTTAAGGTATCTTTGTTTAAATCCTGTTTTGAATACCCCTATAGCTATGAACATCTGTGTGGCTCAGTCAGTTGAGCATCTGCCTTTGGCTCAGGTCTTGATCCCAGAGTTAGACAGAGCCCACATCAGGCTCCCTGCTTAATGGGGAGTCTGCTTCATTTATCTCCTCCTTTCTTGTGCTCTCTGTCACTATCTCTGTCTCTCTCAAATAAATACATAAAAATCTTGAATACCTCTATAGTTAATATAAAAAATAAAATGTTTTTGATTAAATTAAGATATCAATAACTTTATGAACCACAGCACCTTTCTGGATTTTAATAAAACAAAATGCACACTTTTATAACAGAGAATCAAGTGCCAATGGTCCACAAAATTAGGTAAATTTTTGTAAGACAGTTCTGTTATCATGACTTTACTTTCAAGTTTATCATAAGCCTTACAGAAAACTTAAATCTAGGATAAGTTGTCATTTTAAATACTCAGAATACAACATAAAGAAAACTCTGTAGTATGTTTAAAATATCATATTTTACTTTAATTTATTAAAAAAAAACCCTGGAAATAAAAAAGAAATGAGATGGGAGCATTGTAGTATCTGCTCTACAACCTTATAAATCTGACTTGGTTTTCTGCTCAACAATTACAAATTTGGCTAAGTTATTTTCTTTCTGAGCACTGCATTTTTTAACTATAAAATTACAGTTTTTCTTTTTTTTTTTTTTTTAAAGATTTTATTTATTTATTTGACAGAGAGAGATCACAAGTAGGCAGAGAGGCAGGCAGAGAGAGAGAGGAGGAAGCAGACTCCCCGCTGAGCAGAGAGCCCGATGTGGGACTCGATCCCAGGACCCTGAGATCATGACCTGAGCCAAAGGCAGCAGCTTAACCCACTGAACCACCCAGGTGCCCAAAATTACAGTTTTTCTTATAAGAATTTATTGTAATTTAAATTAGAAAATATAGTAAAAGTACTAGGGGCTTCTGGGTGACTCAGTTGGTTAACTGACCAGCTCTTGCTTTTGGCTCAGGTCATGATCTCAGGGTCATGAGATGGAGCCCCACTTGGATTCTGTGCTAAGTGAGCAATCTGAGATTCTCTCTTTCCCTCTCTGTCTGTCTTCCCCCTGCTCTCTCTCTCTCTTTCTCTCAACTAAATAAAAAAATAAAATCTTTTTCTTAGAAATATAGTAAAAGTACTTAGCTCAATAATTGGAACATAAGGAGAGCTTTATGAGGGTAGTGGTTATAGTTTTTAATTCAATAATTTATGTAATATTTCAAGGGTTCAATGAATAAGCTCATAACCTTGTAGCTTCTCTCTTTGCTTCATATATATGATCACCCTGAATGTTTCAAGCTGTCATCTTGCCAAAGTGCAGACTTCAGCCAGCATTCTTTTAGTAACAACAAAAGAAATATTTTTACTGCCTCTTGGGCTTCAGTACCTTTCACAGAGTGTTTCAGTGGCCTCACAAGAGAAGCCTGTGGCTTTTCTGTTTGAATAAATGGGAAGCCACAGGAACCCCACAATTCATTCCACACTGTTACCTCCAACCTTTTGTCAACACTTTTATATAGTTTATTGATTGGGAAAACAAGTGAAGCAGAGAAGAAGAAATAAAAACATACTTCTTGAGTCTGTATAGAAACGCATTACATTTAACCCATGTCCACATATGTGCTTATGGTATATATGCTCGCACTTATCTACACATATATAAAGCAAATCCATAATACAGAAAATAGAAATGCACTTTAAGCTTCAGAATTTGAGGAAAAATGTATCATAAATTGCTTTTGGAATATTCATTTGGGTGAAATACAAAAAATACCAGAAGAAATTTAAGATCAAACTGAAAATTGAAAAAATAAAAAAATTCTGAGTTATCTAAGATAAAGCTCTGTTCATATCTCAAGTTTTATTATACTTAGAAGTCTAATGGACCAGGAGCGAGAACTAAATAAATTACATTAACTAAGGAGACAGATAGTTCAAAATGAAGTCACCCTTAATATTATCTGTCCAACCTAAACTGTGAGCTTGATAGACTGTTAAAAATAATCATAAATATGCTAAACACAAAACATGAAAATAATTGAAGTCTAACCTGAGCTGATGATACTAAACTTGATAATTACAGAAAATCCAGTAAAATATTAAGAAAAAAAAAACCCAACCTAGTGAGAGTTAAGTATTGTTCTCATTCTGGTCTTATCAAGAAAGCCATAAATATTATTTTGTAATGAAACTGCAGTTACTAGGTTTATGTTCCTTTCTCTCCAACATGTTACTACAGAGACAATAACAGAGAAGATAATCCTAAGCAACCAGATAAAAAGAAGAAACATAATAGGCAGTGGCTGACTGCTCTAAAAGCATAACTATTCATCAGGAGAAATACTCTTTAGTTAAATTCATGAGAGATAGAAACTTAATTTCCTGTTTCAGAGGTGGAAGAATCCCAAACTAAAACATACTAAATGTAGATAAAATCAATATCATTAAAATAAACATATTGCTTATATATAGCTCTTATTTTGAGACTCTATAGAACATGTATGTGAGTCATATGCCCCTATGCCATAATTGATGTCCCTACAGACTATTCAAAGAAATCCAGAAAAATTAAATCGTATACCATAAACAAAAAGAGTTAATTTGAACATCATATAACTCCACATAATCATTATTAGTGGCTTCAGCTTGTAGCCCATCTGTGCAATAAATCTGAGTTTCTACTCTACAAGAAATGTTACGTCTGTACTTTTGAGATACCTTGTCCAGTTCTCCTCAGATTTCCAAACACCCACCTTAGTCCCATTGTCACTCATCTTGCTTTTGTTTTCCTTTTGCTCAGGAAGATTTTGAAGTACGTTCTACACTGTCTCTCTGAGTTCTAGTTGTGTGAAATGGCTCCCTATTTAATAATGCATCTTTTGGGGCACCTGGGTGGCTCAGTGGGCTAAGTTTCTGCCTTTGGCTTAGGTCATAATCTCAGGGTCCTGGGATCGAGTCCCACATCAGGCTCTCTGCTCAGAAGGGAGCCTGCTACCCTTCCTCTCTCTCTGCCTGCCTCTCTGCCTACTTGTGATCTCTCTCTGTCAAATAAGTAAATAAAAATATTAAAAAAAATAATAATGAATCTTTTATTTCTTTCATTCTCTCTAACCTCTCAATTCCCCTCTCTCTTCCTGGTTCTCTATGAGATTACCTCATGCACTACTAGTTCACAATTCCTTTTTCAGGGTCTGCTTTTTGGGGACCCCAACTAAAAACACATGGATTTCAATTAAATGTATAAAATATCTACAGCACTGCTGCAAAAGTTAATAGTTACATAACAATATATATTCAAAAAAATAAAGTTTTTGTGATCTTTGTTAACTAAAGTAAAATTATCTTGTCTTCCACAAGCTATCATAGTGAATATAAGGAAAAACACAAATTTCTTAAAGTGTTAAAAGAAATTAAACTTTAAATATAATGCAAGGGCACCTGGGTGGCTCAGTGGGTTAAACCTCTGCTTTCAGCTCTGGTCATGATCTCAGAGTCCTGGGATCGAACCCCGCATCGGGCTCTCTGCTCAGCAGGGAGCCTGCTTCCTCCTCTCCCTCTGCTTGCCTCTCTGCCTACTTGCGATCTCTATCAAATAAATAAATAAAATCTTTAAAAATAAAATAAAATAAAAAAATAAAATATAATGCAAAATCACATATACTATCATTTGGTACTAGATATCTATATAACCAAACTACTTGCTGAATAAGTGAGTACCTTTAAAATTGCTGCTGGAAATCATTTACATAAAGCTATATAACTTACATACTGTCAAAACTAGCTTTAGCAGCAAACTGAGAAATGAAGCTTTGGGGCTTAAAACCACCATTAGTATCCAGATCAATCTTCCAAATATTCCTTTAATTATAAAATGTATATGTGTTATCTATATGTATGTATACACACACACACACACACATACACACACACACACACACACACACACAATATGTATTTGTTAGAATTTTATATACATTTGTTAGGATTGAATTCCCTGGTTTCATTTACTTTATGGACTATGCTGATGATTGGCCTGCCTTTCATGATTACCTCAGCATGTTTGGTTTTCAGGAATTTTTACTCAATGTTATGAATCAAATGAGATTCTTCCATAAACTGTTTTAACAAGAAGTTGTTAAAGTTCAGTGTTAAGTTCAGTCCATATTAAGTAGAAGTTTACAATTAGGTTGCTAGTGCTGTCAATGGTTTTCTAAATACAAAAGGAATACGAATAAAATATTTAAGAGCATAGCAAATCATGTAATACACATTTTTATAAACTTCTAAAATAGTCCTATATTTGCAGAAAAATTATGAAGATTATACAGAATTCCTATATACCCATCACCTACTTTCCCTGATTGCTAATGTCTTACAGTTGCATGATATATCTGTCACCACTAATAAACATGTGGGTGGTATTATTCTAACAAAACTCTTCATGTTATTCAGATTTCCTTAGTTTTTGCTTTTTTTGTTTCAGAATTCCATCAGGATAACAAATTACAGTTAATCATCATATCTCCTGAGGCTCCTCTTGGCTGTGACACTTATTCAGGTATTCCTTATTCTTGGGTTTATATTTTGGCTGTGATGGTTTTGAGGAATGTTGGTCAAGAGTTTTGTAGAATTTCCCTCAGCTGAAATTTTTAAAATGTTTTTCTCATGATGAAAATGAATATTTGCAATATCATAGACAATGGAGAAATTTGTAAAGGAAGCACATAATTAAAATCTTGCTGACGCTGTGTTTATAACCCAGGGTGGATGAGAGCAAAAGAATTGTAGGAATGGAGAGGTAAAGAAAGCTAAAAGCAAAATATGGATATCTTGTGTGATTGATTGGAGTACTGTAAGGTAAAACAGCATATCTCCAACACAATTCCAAAAACTCAGCATAAAGCAGTAATGAGTAATAAGAAGGTATTTGATTCTAACCAAACTCAATACGGTTTAATTTTAGATCATTGTGATAAACCAATCTCTCGATTAGCTGGTGTCACTCATTAGGAAGTTTAGGAGTACCCTCAGAGGAACTCTATCAAATGGCTCGTCCTGCCCCTCCTTTCTATTGGGTAAAAAAACAAACAAACAAACAAACAAACAAAAATCAAAAAAAACCTCCTGTGCCAGAATCTATGTGGTGGGTCCATTCAACACCTCACTCTTCCCATGGCAGGCTGAACCAAAAGATGAGGGGAGAGGATTTTAACTTAAAAATGAGTGTACAGTGAAAAATCAGCAAACATTTGAGGATACTCCACACTGTGAAAAAGGGACATCAAAATTTATCAATAGGATGTCTTTCACACATAAGGGAAGCATTCATAGGGCAAGCAGGAAATGGCTTTGAAAAAGTAAGGATTCATGAATTTTTTAAAAGAATCCTTGGGTGTTACCTCTTGGTTTATTAACTTTAAGACATGTTTTCTAACTAAGAAAAAGAAAGCATTGTAATTAACTTTATCATTTGGAAATACAGGATTTTTTCTTGAGTCCTGAATTAGAGAATGGAATTTATTTGATGACAGTTTTTTTATTAAAAGATATAATTTCTCACCAATTAGATAATTTCATTATAAAAACTCATTTCTTTGCTTTTGTTTCTGTGCTATTGTTTTTAGCTTTTGAACTTTCCAATTTCTTAGATTTCAAAAATTAAAAGCCTCAATAAGAGGGATTCAAGGTTTTGTAGGGAAAGGAAAAGCAGTTTTCCCTCTAGCGTCTAACTTCTCAGCCTGGATCTCTGTAACAAAAGACAGATTAATAAGAGAAAAAAAAGAAGTATATTAACATACATATCTTATATCTACTTGGGAGAAACTCAGAGAGTAACTCAAAAAGATGGCCTAGAAGTCAAGCTTATAACATCTTCAGAAAAGAACAGTAAGTGTATAGAAAAGTGAAAGGATAAAGAAAAGCAGTTTTAGGTCGCCACGGGCAGCAAACTGAGGGATGGTAATTGTATAGAAGGACAGTGATGGAGTAAGGTTTGTTTGCAGACTCTTCTGGTGCTAACTCTGGGATAAGAGTCCAGAGTCTCCCCAATAAAGGAGAATTCATATCCTGCCTTTAAACAGAAAAAGGAGGAGGAGCGGAGAGAGAGCTTTTCTTGTATTTGCTGCTTCTTAAGTTGCCTTCAGCTCAAAATAGTATGTCAAAGAGGCAGATTTGGGGATAATATATTCTCATTTCCTTCAGTCCTTTTTTAACAAAATAGATTAATTAAAACCAGAAATAAACTCAAAGTATCTGCAAAAGAGTAAGATCATAGCTTCTTTCTTCCCAGGAATTTTCTTCTATCACTTATACATTGAGTATAGATCCAAAATTTGACCTGAGTACATCCAAGAAGGGAAAACTGGAAGGTACTGTCATACTGGTGATATGTGAAATAGAGACTCTTACTCAGGCTTCCCAGTGTGTGTGTTAGCTTGATAGATGGACCATAGCTGAAAAGCTGTCACTTTTCCTTAGCTGCTTAATAATTATCCAGTCTCAGATGATGATAGCATTGTTTCCCTGTTTCTGGCAAAAAAAAAAAGAAAAGAAAAAATACATTTGTTTTGGCTGGAGTTGAGATTAAAGGAGTATTAGATTGCTTGCTGATTTTGCAGGGTAATAGGGAATCAACAGATGATGTTATCATCTGAACAGAGATAGGTAGTTATTTCTATCTAACTTATTTCTGTTGTGAAAACTTTTTATTATATCTTAGGTAGGATCCTGGTATTTTCTTAGTTAAAAATGCCATCTTACTAGGACAAAGACAAAGGAGAAAAAAATAGCCTTGTGGAAAGTTCAAAATAGCAAAAGCTAAGATTGGGAAGGGCAAGTTAGGGAAATAAGGCCTGAGAAATAATCTTACCAAACTATACTTGGAGAATGCTAACTTGTTTTCTTGAATTAAAAAGGAATAAAAAATCGAATTAAAGTTGCTTTATATGTAAGTAAGTTTAAGTCAAATAAAAACACTTAAGGACATCTTCAGTTTGCAAAATTAAATGTGTGTCTTGGGCTAGTTACTTAAAAAATGTTATGATTCTCAGTTTCCTTAGCTTCAGGAAAAAAGGTCAGGCCAGCCTGATACATACTACACACTAAGTATATATTTGTTTAATTAATGTATGATGACTTAAAGCTTTCTACATTATGTTCAAAATCTAGCAGTTTGTAAATTGCTTCCATCTTCTGGTTTAGTTTGTTTTTGTCGATGATAGTTTTCAATATCCATCTCTCCCTCCCTCCTTTTTTTTTTTTTTTTCATTTAAATCTTACAATGCTATTAAACCTCTGGTAATCACAAACAGTTGTCATTTCCTCGAGTGCATATTCTGACAATGTGGTTAAAGAGGAATGGTGATGAGGACACAATTTTGTTTTTGTTTTTGTTTTCCTGATGTATCATCTAATAAGACAACAACAATATTAAAAACATAAATCTTGCTAGCATTTGTTATAAAAAATGAGTTTTCTGTATATGTCCAAATATCAATTATAACTTCACTCTTGAAAATAGTCATTAATGCTTAGAGATAGTAGAAATGAAAAAAGGAGCAATGTTAATACCAAAAAGAATATGTTTGCCTTGGTGGATGGCAAAATGTAGAAGGAACTACATTTGGTAATCCTGAGACTAATTTGCAAAAGCTTAGAAACTGAAATATGATGTAGCTTTATGACTTCAATGCGATTTGGAGGTTAGGAAGATCAGTCTGTAATTCAAAGCATAGCCTGGAAATACTCTGTAAATATTAGCAAAAGAACTTACAGCATTCTATCAATACAAGTATGTGACATAGTTCTCTAGAGCCAGTGAATTTGGCATGAGGTCTACTTAAAACGAAGTGTGCTAATCAAATCAGAGCTAATAAGTCATGGAATACATTCAAGGCTACACAACTTACGGCATTTTGTTGTTTTTCTCCAAATGGTTCCTTGTTGATTTAATAAAACTAAAAGCTTGATTTTCTTATTTCTTAAGAGTTTATCAGAGACAATGTTTAAATAAGAGTTAAGAAGTGTTGCTATCCTTCAGTGGAGGGTTAAATATGGGCTGCCTTGTTTCCAGATTCAAGGCACCGCTGGGACAACCATAACCTTGACTCAAATTGTAGCCAATAGCTTTACTTGAGCTTGTGGAAGAAATAAGAATGTTCTACCCTAGCCCTCCAGAAAAGAAAAACATAGACATGGTATAGAGAGTTTACCCATAATCTCCATCATCACCTAAGGCTCTCAGATGAATGAATTAATTTGAAAAGAGGAGCTCACTAGTTTAAAGGAATAATTTCAGTATTTTATAACTTGCTACAAAAATAAATGCTTCTTTATGTTTATTATCTTTCATTACGATCATCAGAAGGTTTATGGTAGAAAAACAGTTAGAGGCTTTTCATGAAATGATGCGATGCACCAGATAGAAAACTCAGGTTCACTTTGTATTACATTTCCTGATACAGTTCTCCAAGATAGAGCTTGTGGCAAAACTGAGTCAAGTACAAGACTGTGGAGTAAATGATTATTGTGTACACTGTACTCTATGGCTTGCAGAGAGTTTATGTATTTTATATCTAGTTATTATTTTATTATTTGAAGGTACAGAACTTCAACTAGCTGAGAATATTTGTTATATTGACTGTTACATTACAACTCATTCCTGAGCTAATTTTCATTACTGCAGAGTAGATGATGTGTAGAGTTTTATTTCAATCAGTTTTATTCCTCCTTTTATATTGTATTGAAAAAATACTGATTATTAGATATATGTGTGTGAATGAGGATATTTTATACACAAATTTTATTTCAAGGCTTATTGCCATGAATTATCTATTTATTTATTTATTTATTATTTTTAAGTGTGTAGTATATCAGATCTTAAATGTTTTAGGTCTTTCTCAAACTCATGCTATCCAAGACAATAGTTATGGATTAATTTGTTGCTCTGAACTTTGATCACATCTCTTTGTGTGGCTCCCAACATTTGTGATTTTACTTGTCAGGACTTGGAAGAGCTCAGGAAATCATTTCCATATACTTACTAGTATCTTTACTTGGTATGTCCTTTCTTTTATTCATTTTCTGGTTTAGTAGTAAAGGAAAGTGAAAATAAATCACACTAACTATGAGTCATCATTCTTTTTTTAAAAAAATATTTTATTTATTTATTTAACAGAGAGAGAGAGAGATCACAAGTAGGCAGAGAGAGGGGGAAGCAGGCTCCCTGCTGAGCAGAGAGCCCAATGCAGGGCTCGATCCCAGGACCCAGAGATCATGACCCGAGCTGAAGGGAGAGGCTCAACTCACTGAGCCACTCAGGCGCCCCATGAGTCATCATTCTTAATCCAGATCAGACTTTGAATCTGCCCCTGGCCAAGCTCATATACATGTAACTTCCCAGATATTCAAAGCATCTGTATATATCAGAAAAACAAACAAAAATCTAATCTCCTGGCTACCATGCTCATCCTCTTGTGAGTTTAAAAGTAGTGCATCTTTAAACAGCCAATAAGGCCTACTGTTTTATAGTTGATACTCCAACTGGGCCAAGGATCAAATTCCTGTATGTAATATAGCAGTTGACAGTGACTGAGCTCCTTCAGCCTTACAATCATCCTATTAAACACTTCAGATTCCCATATACAAGGACAAATGTTAAAGCATTTCTCTAATCAGTAGATTTCTTTTTATAATATTTATTACATTATAAAACTTTGTAACATATAGTTAAACTGAAGTATTACATTTTATTCTGAATCACCACTAACATATGAAAAATAATGTCTGCTGATTGTTATATTTGTCAACAGATTTATGATTAGAATTACCACAATGACAGGTTACATTATAAATAAATAAAGGTTACAAATAAATAAATCTTTTTAAAAAATAAAAATTTCATTTTTATTTCATTTTATTTTCTTTTTTATTAATATGTATTGATATTAATAAATATTTTTATTTTCATTATTTTATTTCATTTCACTTTTATTTCATTTTTTTATATATTTCACTTTTAAGTTAATATATTATTCTCCCAAGTACATATTTTAAGTATACTGATTTTGACAACATGAGATGCCATTATTTCAAAAACTTTGGATCCAGTAGCTGACATGATGAAAGAAAGGGAAGTAAAATGGTAACTAATCATCACTTCTGTGGTGTCTAAGTAAATTTAAACTTCTCATTACTCTGAACAATTCATTAGCTATTTCTACAATTCTTACAGCAAATCTAGATTGATTATCTCAAAAATCAAAAGAAAGATTATCTGATTTTAGAGAGGTAAAAAATTGGGCAAGAGTTGAATAGGCACTCCATGAAATAAAATGTTAAAGTGACTATAAATAATTAAACTTATTTTTATTAATTAGGAAAATGTTAGTGTGTAACAATGGCTAATTTAAAATAGTATTAAAAATGGGAAAAAAATAAACAGACATTGATCCTGACAATAGCTACTTACCTATTTAAGATTCCAGTCCTAACACACAAACTATGCCAGCACACAAACCATACATAAATATATATATACAATCATTATACATACTTAAAATATATAATAATTGTAATGTAGATCTGTGTCCCTTATTAAATTCTTTCATATGCTTCAAGTCTACCTTAAAGTAATAGGTCCTCAATGAGTTATTTCTCAGATTATTTCAGCCACAACATTGACTCTTTTCCCTGAACACCTGTTACTTTCAAGTTCAGTACACTGTGTTTGTTGATTCATATGCACAATCTGTTATGACAGGTTGATTTCTCTTGTCTATGAGACTTTATGTAGTTTGATCCATTCAAGAAACATCTTGTGCTGCTCCTATAGCTTCATTAAAACAATAATGGGTATAAGGTATTTGGTTAAATACATTTTTTGATTGAGTGATAGTTATCTCTATATTCAAGCTAAGGTTTTTGCAATTTAAAGAACATTCCTTTCAGTAAAATGATTACCTGAATCAAAAAAGAAAGTGAACAAATATAGGTACTTTACCCTTGTTCTATCAACCCTTTAATTTTTATGGGTGAGAAATTAGAAATTTAGAAGTTAGTGACTTTGTCCAACATTATAAAACAAGTGAGTGACAAAATTATAAATTGGATACAGGTACACTGAATTTTTAGGCCACCATGCCCTGAAATTTAATAAATAATTTTAATTAAAAAAGAGAATTTGAATGAAAAAAAGGCAAATTAATTGTGACTCCATGAATCAAATTTTATTTCCTTGAATGAAAACTGCTGCTTAATGTCTCTGTCCTTCTTCCTATGATATATGATGCTGAATGCTAGTTGACAAACTTAGCTGAAGAAAAAGGGTAGTAAATAATACAAAGAAAAATAAAACACAGGAATTGTATATTTCCCTGTGGCATAATAAACATGGCAAAAAACTCTTGACAGCCTAAAGGATAATAGATGTTGTATAGCCATCTGGAATGCCAAATGCAGTGCATCTAGTAAGAAGTGAAAGAAAACAGATGGGCACTTTGTTTTCCATATTGTATTCCCAAGAACCACAAGAACTTACTTGAATGACCAAGGGCACAATAACCTAATCTAATAGCAAAACACTGTGGTAATAAATGTAAAAAAGTGGGGGGGAGTTGTTCCTGTGATAGAAAGTAGAGTGTAATCAGAATTTATTGTTAAGGAGAAATGAAGAAGAACAGAAAAAAACAAAAAAGTAATTCATATATAGTATGTGACAGAATTGTCTCTCTCCTCATTTCCTTAACGAAACGCCATCTACTTTTTCAAAGTTTCCAACAAGCGACCATTACTGTTTTTAATAGAAGACAAAGACTTTTACTTGTTAGGGCACTCCTATGTTTATTAGGAATGGGATATACCTTATTTTAAATAATATTGGTGCTTTATTAGTCTTTTTACTGCTTTTGCTTTTGCTAGTGTTCCTGTTCCAAAGTTGCATAAATTTTGGTCAGTCTTTTCTTAATCTAATCTTTGTCAAAACACTGTTCCTGGTGCACGATTTTATACAAAATAAGGTGTTTCAGAAAAGTATATGTAGTAATTATAGCAAAATGCCTAAATAGCAATATGCATGTCAGTTTTAGTTAAGAAACAGAAACGACTTTAAGGTATTTTAAGCACCAGTGCTTTAATCAAAGTATTGATGTCTATAACAATATTGGAGGGTTGAAGTAGAAGGTCTAGACTTGGACTCCAGAAAAGATACCAGAACAAAAACAGAACTGAACTAGAAGACAATCTACCTCTCTGACCACTGTGAAGTTATGCGGGAATGCAACCATGCTAGTACTAAGGCTGCAGTTTCTCGTTACTCAGCAATCTAGAGAATGGACACCCCTACCTGTTACCCAGCTTGAGAAGACATATTGGAAAATAAACAAAACAACACCAACATTAACAAACACTAAAGTACTTGTTTTTTTTTGTTGTTTTTTTTTTTTTTTTTTTTTTTTTAATCATTAGGACATTGAAGTATAGGAATTGTAGTGTTTTTTTCAGAGAATTCCCTCATTTGCAGAACTGTGCTTGTCACCAGATAAAGACAAGAGGGAACCAGCATGAGGTTATCTGTGATATGTATGTAGCCTTTAAAACCAGCTCCTCAGACTAAAAGGGAAAAAAAATGAAGCTTAAGGAGACAAATGACAACGTGCAGCACGATATGTGAATGTTTGGAGACAACTACACCAGAAGACAGAATAGAGGAATCAGATGCTTGCATCTACTTACAGAGAGTAAGTGTGTATTTAAGTGATATATAAAGACAGAAGCCATTTTATTTCACATATGTTCTCACAATAAGGAGGACCTTAATTAGAAGTGTTGTATCAATAAATACCTATCCTATAAAATGAGACAGAATGCATGAGAGAATAAAATCCCAGTGCTAAAATTCCACCACGTGAGTAACACAATTGAAGTACTAACAGTGATTTAGCAATGGAGAAGTGTCAGGGATGTCTGCTTTACATATAGGCAATAAATATGTGCCTTGTCTATTACTACCTTTGAGTTATAATAAAAAAAAAAAAGGCTAAGAAATTTTTTATTAACCTCTGTACCAGCAATTTTGAATTAAATCAGAGATTCAAATAAAGTTACTCAAAACCTTTTCCTGGTCTAGATTCTTAACAATTGTTATGATTACAGGTGAGGTTTGATTATAAATATGTAAGCTTCAAATTAGTGTATTTTGTCACTTACGTTTTAATAACCATTATCTTCTACTTGCAAGTTAATTTGGAGAATTCTATTACAGTTAGCCCCCAGCACAATCACATATTCAGCTAGTTTTGTTTTGAGAGCAAGTTTGTAACTGGATCCTTACTCTGTTCACTTCTCCAATTCTGTGGGACTACATATTCCTGCATTCCCATCAAGGGGGAAAAAAAAGCAGTTATAGTATAGTAGCTGAAAAAATGAAGGAAAGGGGCACCTGGATGGTTCAGTCTGTTAAGCATCGGACTCCTTCTTTCAGCTCAGATCCCGATCTCAGGGTCCTGAGATGGGGCTTTGGGTAGGCTCAGCACTCAGCGGGGAGTCTGCTTGAGATTGTCACCCTTTGCCCATTACCCCTGTGCTCCCATATGCATGCTATCTCTCTCTAATAAATAAATTACTCTTTAAAAAAATGAAAGAAAAGAACCTGTGTACTTCCATTTTTATATCCTTTATGATTATGTCAGGTATTTATCTGTGTTGAAAATGTAGTACCCCAAAGTAGTTCAATCTTTTGTATATATGGTTTCTTTTTTTTGTGATTACATTTTACTTTCAGTTATTGCCATCAAATTTAATCCTGAATTGGATTAAAGTGGACATGAACAATCAAATACAGAACAATTAGAATTTATTTAAAACTAGTGTATTTTTTACTTGCTTGATTCACATTTTTATAGTGTTAAATTCATGCTTGCTAGAATAAAAGAGTAATGGCATTGTTATTGGTGAGTCCTGTTTCCCAGCCTCGGTTCTTGAATTCAGCCAAGAAAGAATTAAGAGTCACATTCTTAACCAAGTGTTTAATAGTGATGAAAGTGAACATATGCTCTCATAACATCTGAGTGGGACTCAGTTAAATGTCTGCCTTTGGCTCAGGTCATGAACCAAGGGTCCTGGAATTGAGTACCACATTGGTCTCCTTGTTCAGCAGGGACCTTCCTTCTTTTGCCTGTTTCTCCCCCTTCTTGTTCTCACACTCCCTCTCTGATAAATAAATTAATAAAAAAATCCTTAAAAAAAAAAAAAAAAGTACACTCTCAAGGTGGGAGAGTAGGTAGGCCCAGAGGTGGCCAATATGCTAAGGGTGGGGTTTGTCTTGTTTGTTATACTTGCTTGAGTTATGAGTCAGAGCTGCCTTCCAACATCTAAGGGGCTCCTCCTGTCTCTGGGGAGAGGGAGTTTTTGGCCCTATATGGTCCTTGTTGGAACAGTCATGACACCCATCGCCTTCGAGGGGAGTCAAAACT
Organism: Mustela nivalis; assembly: GCF_964662115.1. NCBI lineage: Eukaryota > Metazoa > Chordata > Mammalia > Carnivora > Mustelidae > Mustela > Mustela nivalis. The sequence continues at coordinate 86,808,489 of NC_139020.1, forward strand.
GCAATGTGAATGTATTATAATGAAGCTATAGGTTACTTTAGGGCAGTGGTTATAGGGAAGGCCACACGTGTGTCCTCTGGTGTATTTCCCAGCTGTTTTTGCTCTGGAGGTGACTGGCAGTTTCTGTCTTTTTCTGTCAGGCAGTCCCATTCCCTGCTCTTCTCTAGCTAACTGTCTACACTATCAGTATAATGAGTATCCTAGGCTTCACAAGATATCTGGTAAAAATTCACTTAGGAATCAACTTATTTTCAGGGCAGCTGTGTGGCTCAGTCGCAGGTCATGATCCCAGCATCACGGCATTGAGCCCCCTTCTCAACTGGGAGCATGCTTCTTTCTTTACCCCTCCCTCCTGCTCTCTTTCCCTCTCTCTTAAATAAATAAAAATGAAATTTAAAAAATCAACTTATTGCAGTTATGTTACAAATTTGCTTTCTAATCATGTATCTTTTGCTTGAGAGGATTTCCATTTACATCACACATTAGAGAATTAGCCTAAAAACCTAAAAAAATTAAAATTCACAGCTAAAACTAAAAGAGAATAGAAAATACTAAAGAATGATTGACTGAATTCTCTCATGTTTTCCTGTACTTATTTTTGATCATTTGTCCGAATTTAAATGAGAGTGGAACAGAGCTTAATGTATGTTCAAGTTTTGACTTTTCTCATTGTCCACCCTTCAGTGCCTCTATTTTAAAAAATAAATTCTACAAGTTTAAACCACTGAATATCATGAAATATTAATATCAGTGTATTTTCTAGGGTCTCTGAGTATGTCTGAAACAATCTAATTCACATTTTCATGTAAAATAATTTTAACATATTTTCCTATCAAAAATAAAGTGATTTATTGTGGCTACATAAAGCTGCCAATTATTTAGAATCCAAAATTACTTTGGTATGCATAGGTGTGCTTGTGATGCTTGCTACCTTTTGAGGAATAAAGATAATCAGATGTTCTTAGAAAACTTTGTAGTATTTCATGATAAAGCCCTGTATTCTTTTTTTTTTTAATTTTTTATTTTTTATAAACATATATTTTTATCCCCAGGGGTACAGGTCTGTGAATCACCAGGTTTACACACTTCACAGCACTCACCAAAAAAAAAAAAAAAAAAAAAAAAAAAAAAAAAGCCCTGTATTCTGTGTTTACTCATAAAATATTGGTATTTCAAATGTGATCTAAATCATACTTATCAGATCTTCATTTTTTATTTGAATTTCGATCTTAGTTTTCATTTTCAAATTCAATTTTTTACATTCTTTGGAAAAGGCAGACTACTTATTTCTCTGATATGGATGAGAAAAACTGATATCCATCATTATAATATATCACATTATTGTTAGAGTAATTATTTCCAGCAGTTATAATTGATGGTACTTGGATTTTTAACTGGTAAGAAAATGTTCCATTTGTTTTGTTTATGACTAGATCTTTGAAAGTGTACAGTTTTTCTTTTATACAATGTTAGTACTACAAATGAATTAGCTAAATTTCTCCTTGATAATGAAAGGCATACTCCATACCTTTCTGTGCCTAGAGGACATTAGAGAATGCTTCTCCTGTCACATTTTCCCTGCCCCTCAGCTGGTATTATATATGTCATGCAGTCCAGGACAATCCTTTCCTTTGTGTAAGCAGCAGTATCAAGGATTTATGGCAGCTACTCCCTCCTGCTAGTGAGGGGAGAGTAAGACTCAATATGTTTTAAAATCGGGTATAAATCAAAGTTGGTGAAAGGCAAACTTGAAAAAAATTCCATACTCCTATAAAAACACCCAAACATTTGTGAGGATTTCTCTTTATATTTCCACCAGATGGTGGAGAGCAGAAATGAGAGGAAAGAAAATTACAATCCATAATTTCAACAGACTTCATAGATCTCATCATTAGTGACAGCTGAGGTATCTGAATGCTTTTTGATGTGATTTGGAACAAATCAACTTTCTCTGAGAGTCCTTTTTTTTTTTTTTAATTATTTTACAAACAAAAAGGAATTTTGAACAAGAAAGGCAGTTATGTGGAAAGTGTATGAGCTTTGATGTCTGAGGCCCTCATCCAAATTCCAGGTCTTTTATATATTTACTTATGATACCTAACTACATGTTACTCAGTTTTTCAGAATCAGTTCTTACATCCACTCTGCTGGGGAATTGCTATGTACCTAAACATTTTCATTATGGAGAAAAAAAAATTCAATGTATAAACGCTACTTATTGGCATCACATTTTCCTTTAGGAGCTACGTCACACAGGTAAAGATTGCTTTTGGAGAAATAATACCAAAAAGAAACAGTTTCTCAACAGTGAACTATACAAGGGTCTCTGCATAAGTCCTCTCTTTGTTAGAAATTCCAGCATAGTTACTTTTCGAATGTATGTCTTTAGTAAGAGGTTAGGGTTAAATATATTCATTTATGTCAAAACTGAGTTTTGTCTTTATGTTTTGTTAGGTCCCCACATTTCTATCCTAGGATGTAATGTAGTATCAAATCACTTCTTGTTCTTACTGGCTAGGAGTTTGGTGTTCTGTTCAGTGGCTTTACAGAAGGTTATGTCCGGTTCTTAAGACATCCCTATTTTTTGGGCACTTGGATGCCTCACTCAATTAAGCATCTGCCTTCAGCTCAGGTCATGATCCTGGGGTCCTAGGATCAAGTACCCACTTTGGGCTCCCTGTTCAGGGGGGAGTCAGTTTCTTCCTCTCCTTCCCCCCCTCCCCCTACTTGTGTGTGGACACTCTCTTTTTCTCTCTCTCGTGAATAAATAAAAAAAATCTTAAAAAAACATCTAATTTAACAAGGAATAGGGCATGTAATTATAAATGGTAGCAGCAATTATTAACACATTATAATGATTTCTGTTTTGAAATTTCAAGTGAAGAATTAGCTATATTTTTATTGTATGATACTTGTAGTATTTTCTACTGTGTTGAACACTATTAGTAATGTTTCATTGTGTTGACTTCAAAAGCTCTCTTACATAGAAACTGATTTTATGGGCGCCTGGGTGGCTCAGTGGGTTAAGCCTCTGCCTTCGGCTCAGGTCGTGATCTCAGGGTCCTGGGATCGAGCCCCGCATCGGGCTCTCTGATCAGCAGGGAGCCTGCTTCCCCCTCTCTCTGCCTGCCTCTGTGTCTACTTGTGATCTCTGTCTGTCAAATAAATACATAACATCTTTAAAAAAAAAAAAAGAAATGGATTTTATTGAAATTATAAAGATGCCATGATTTTACCTGTATTAATACAATTTAAGGTGAAATGTGTAATCCAATTTTAGCTACATGTGTTATTCACTGATTAGACCATTCACCCAACAAATATAATTTTCAATCTAACTTTTTCAAATGTTGAGTAATAAAAAGTAATTGGCAGGGAAACAATAATAGTAAGAGCTGGTAATGTAGTACAGTATCTTAGACAAGCTGATATTTTCATTTCTTATTTTTTATTATAAAAATTTAACCATTTCTCATTCCTGTGAATAATTCATTTCCTTAGCTCCTTAACATTGAAATGTAGATATTTTTTGAGCATTGTTCTATTATTTCTTGACACTGTCAGCCATTCATCAAATAGAGCAGATATTATCAGTAAATTGAATGCCTCAAAGAGTTAAATTTTAAATTAAAAAAAAAACACAGTTTAATATCCTGTAGATAATAAGCTTTGAATTACTGTTATTTAGAACATATATTACTTAAATCAGCATACTCAAATGGAGAGAAAAAAATAGTAATATAATAAATAAGCTAAAGGTCAATTTTTATAATCTTTATTTAAATTTGGTAAAGTAAATGGATTTTTTTATATGTTAGGGATCACATAAACTGAGCATTTTTTTCTTCAGTGATTTTAAATATCCACATCTATTTTTGAAATTTTATTTCATGAAAAAATACATTGTTCTCAATCTCACTTTAAATACACAGAGAGGGATGCCTGGGTGGCTCAGTGGGTTAAGCCTCTGCCTTCAGCTCAGATTGTGATCCCAGGGTCCCAGGATCGAGCCCCTCATCGGGCTCTCTGCTCAGTGGGGAGCCTGCTTCCCCCTCTCTCTCTGCCTGCCAATTACTTTTTATTACTCAACATTTGAAAAAGTTAGATTGAAAATTATATTTGTTGGGTGAATGGTCTAATCAGTGAATAACACATGTAGCTAAAATTGGATTACACATTTCACCTTAAATTGTATTAATACAGGTAAAATCATGGCATCTTTATAATTTCAATAAAATCCATTTCTTTTTTTTTTTTTAAAGATGTTATGTATTTATTTGACAGAGATCACAAGTAGGCAGAGAGGCAGGCAGAGGGAGAGGGAGAAGCAGGCTCCCTCCTGAGCAGAAAGCCTGATGTGGGGCTCGATCCCAGGACTCTGAGATCATGACCTGAGCCAAAGGCAGAGGCTTTAACCCACTGAACTGCCCAGGCGCCCCAAGCAAGACAAACTTTAAGGTTTGATGTTTCTAAATGAAGCAAATTCGTTCTTGTGAACTGAGTGTTTACATTCTCCCCAAATTCCCATGTTGAAGGCCTAACCACTAACATGATGGTATTTGGAGATGCATCTTTGGGTAGTAATTAGGGAAATGAGCTAGTGGAGGTGGAGTTCCATGATGTGATTAGTATCCCTAGAAGAAGAGAAAGGGAAGCCAGAGTGCTCTCTCTCCATCTCTATTATTTCCCCATGTCAGGGTTAGTTGATTAGCAACCTTAATTGCATCTGCAGCCTTAATTTCCTCTTGCCAGATAAGGTAACATATTCCAGATCTCAGGAATTAGGACATGGGCATCTTTTGGGAACCACTATTTTGCCTAGCACAACATATATTCATACAACAATTGCCAGATGATATGGAGCATTTTTTCATGTGTCTGTTGGCCACTTGTATGTCTTGTTTGGAGAAATGTCTGCTCATGTCTTCTCCCCTTTTCTTGACTAGATTTTTTGGTTTTTGGGTGTTGAGTTTGTTAAGTTCTTTATAGATCTTAGACACTAGCCCTTTATCAGATATGTCATTTGCAAATATCTTCTCACATTTCATAGATTGTATTTTAGTTTTGTTGACTGTTTCCCTTACTGTGCAGAAGCTTTTTATGTTGATGAAGTCCCAATAGTTCATTTTTGCTTTTCTTTTCCTTGCCTTTGGCGATGTGTCTAGCAAGAAGGTGCTATGCCCAAGGTCGAAGAAGTTGTTGCATGTGTTATCCTCTAGGATTTTGATGGATTACTGTCCCATATTTAGATCTTTCATCCATTTTGAGTTTATCTTTGTGTATGATGTAAGAAAATGGTCCAGTTTCATTCTTCTACATGTGGTTGTCCAATTTTTCCAACACCATTTACTGAAGAGACAGTCCTTTTTTCATTGAATATTCTTTCCTGTTTTGTTAAAGATTAGTTGATCATACAGTTGAGGGTCCATTTCTACATTCTCTATTCTGTTCCATTGCTCTATGTCTTTTTTTTGTGTGTGCCAGTATTATACTGTCTTGATGATTACAGCTTTGTAATACAGCTTGAAGTCTGGCATTGTGATGCCACCAGCTTTGATTTTTGTTATCAACATTCCTTTGGCTATTTGGGATCTTTTCTGGTTTCATACAAATTTTAGGATTATTTTTTCCAGCTTTGTAAAAAATGTCAGTGGTATTTGATGGGTATTGCATTGAATGGATAGATTGCTCTGGGTAGCATAAAGAAAGATGCAAATATATATATACATACATATCTAGATACATATTCATACATATATATACACATATCTATCTATATCTATCTATCTATGGAAAAGGAATGGGAAAAAGACCCAGTATTATTATATTATGTAAATATTTGTATTTGAATAAACTAAAATTTACAGTAAAATATCAAATGTGGGTTCTTGAAATAATGAATCTCAAGAAATTAGGTGAAAGCAAAAGCTATGAAGTATTTTGAAATTGCTCTAATACTAATGTATATACTCAACACAAAACTATATGGAAATAGTTTGGGTTTTTTTCCTGTGAAGTGTAAATATAGGGAATTATTCTTCCAAATTAATATGCACAGAGTGATTAAGAGATCTATGAATCTCTATGTTGAATAAAAGAATATAAATGAAAATTACACATTCTCATCCTCATTCTTGTATTCTTGTTTGTATATTCACATTGAACCAGCACTTCATGATTTGGATCTTTTTGTTGAAGAAATAATGATGCATTGAGTGGACAATGCATTATACTTTAGCATGAATGAGTACTTTTTTTCACAATATTGACTTATTTTCATAAGAAAACATTTTATAAAGGAGAATTCTTTAAGGAACTATCTCACTTAATTTTATTGTGTGACTCAAATTTTTACTTTTTACTCATTTAAGATTACTTCAGCATTCTTTAGCAACCAGTTTAAATGCCACCTCTGTATCATCTTACCTAAGTCTTATAATAATTTAAATAATTATTTTCTCATTGACCATAATGGTTAACTGGTATCATTTTGATTGTGCTGTTAATCTCTTTCTTGTGTTATTATGCAATATTTACTTAACTTTAATTCCATACTAGGGAACAAGATATACTTTTTTTGAAGGTGGAGAATAATATAATTATTCCATTAACAAAATCATTCTTGCCTTGCTCCAATGCCCAGCACAGTGCCTTGCTCAGGATTGATGCTTAATAATATTTCTTCCATTCTGAACAAATAAGTATCCCCATTTGTGAGTATGTGCCTGGTATCATGGGAATTTCTTTTGCCTTGTTCATTTGTTTTGGTTGTGTTGACCTAGAACCTCCATGGGCACCTTTTCCTGGACTTCCAAAGCCCAGGGGAACCAGCTGTTTAGGGATTCTTTTGAACTTATAGCCATGCATTTAAAAGAAATTGTGTAAAATGTGATAATGCAATTATGATGGGAGCTCAAAAAGAGTCATAATGTGTTATTTGCCACAAAATCACTTCTTTTCCTGGGCTTCAGCATGATGCAATTTTACAATAGCTCTTTTAAATGTGTGAGGGTATTGGATGAGGTATTTGTATCTTTGTTGATAAGCATGAAATATTTAGGATTGTGTCCATGTGTCATTGGCTGACAATTATATTTAAATTTAAATTAGCTGGTGTTAGATATTTATTTTCTCCATGCTCATATATTATTATAATCATTTCCATTATCTTCATTAGGTTTATTTTCATGCCTTATCACTGTGAAAAATTAAGTCTGCAAGTTTGTTTTCTTTAAAGGTTGTGCTGCTTTTATCTGTAAAAATTCTTGAAGTGATTGAATATAGAGTACAGAACAATTCTTTCCTTTGCATAAAATGTATTTGAACATAAGAGTAGATATCGTCTTAAGAACAAATATATTAACTATGAAAGTCTCTGCATATATTTATATATGAAATAGACATAGCTATATAGATATATAGATAAATTGGCCTAGATTAATAGACATAAAATCCATCAGAAGACTATATTTTCTGATACCAAAAATTCATCTCAACCCACACAATTTGAAATGTAGTACTTATCCTATCATATATTTATGTGCTGTTCTTTTAATGATCACTAAGACTCAAGGAGTACTGAAATATCATCGCTTTTAATTTGAAAAATTTCTATGAATCATGAAGAGATGAATGTGTCTATACTGTTAGAGGGAACATGTTTTTGGCCTAAAATTCTGGAGGTGCAAAGAGCATGTGTAAATCTGCCTTTTCAGGCTTTTCCACAAGAGACATGTTTTCAGAACATTTATTTATTAATTTAACACAGCTTTAATGGTACTTATTGTGTAAATATAAAAAATTCTACAGACACTAAAACAGGCTTGCCCATAAAGAATTCATAGGTAGCAAAACATCCATAAGATGCTTTAAAGTTCACAAATAAACTTTACACACATTTTTTCAGTTTTATTGTCAATTACAGAGTGATGTTGTCTCCATAAATAAGAGGACTGAAAAATTACCAGGTTTCAATAAGAAAGAAGTAAATGAAGTAAAATAAGTATGTATCAACCTAAAACTCAATAAAAACTCTCCTAGGCTAAACTGTGTTAGGGAGTTATTAACTCCAATAACTAACCAAATCTTGAAATAGTGCCCTATTTAGGAAGAGTGACCTATCTATCTAGAACAGCACAATTGAAAGAAGAATTTATAAAACATTCTACTAAAGCTTTGAGGAGGAAAGTTGAACAGTTTGAACATGTGTCTTCTTTCTTACTCAATATTCTCTTCCTTCAAATTCTTATCACCAGGGCTCAATTCTCCCCCTAGGTGATACCTACATGCTGATCATTCCTTTTCAACAGGTATCCTAGATACCTTCTATCTCCCCTCCCCTTGGCCATCTAAAAATCTTTTTCTCTCAGTTCCTCACTCCTAACATTTCTTGTCATGTTGTTAGTCTTTCAGCTCCATTTATTAAATTAAATTATATTAAGTTAAATAATTATATATTAAATAAGTTATATATTAAATATATAGATCATATATTAAATAAATTAAATAATTTAAAATTATATTAAATAAAAAGATTTATTAAATTCTGGAATTCAAAAGGGGAAAGGAAAGGGGCTTTCAGAATTTTCTGCCCTCAGTATGTGATAACTGCAAGATGATTGGATCTTTCACACTGCTCAGATTAGCATTTATGTGGGTATCTCCTGTTCTGTATCATGCTAAAAGAGTATCGGTAACTGCTTCATCATGTATGTATAAAGCCCTTACATATTTCAGCAGGAAATAATTCAGTAGAGCAAATTAGTTGCTTATAACACCATTAGAATGTGTCAAAGAGAAACTGAACTTTCAGGAAATCATGAAAGACCAGAATCACAGGAAAGCCACCTCTGAAAATCTCAGCTGTATTTCATAAGTAAAGCAGGTGATTGACATCAGTTTAACAGAAGACTGATGCAAAAGACACATTATCTGTCTACTGTCCTTTCAGTGAAACAATTCCTTTCTTGCATAAAGGTCTAGCCACTCACAAGGGGAAGAGGTTACATGAGAGTGTGGATATCAGGAGGTAGGGATCACAGGGAACCATTTTAGAAGGTGTCTACCACACATATTTTTCAGGATGGCTTTTAATTAATTCCACTCATTATTTACTCACTTGCACTTAACATTGAGTTCATTGTCTTTAAGCTGGAATGTTTTGTTTTCTGGTTTTGGTATGTTACAAACCAATTCAGGGATTTAATAGATTTAGAAAATGGTGGATTACTTGGAGCTATAACTAATATCCTCAGGTCAATTTCTATTCTACTCTTTTTCAGTTGAAGACTCTGAAGTGCAGTTAAAACACATGTTTTCAGCTTTATATTAAGCTCAACATACACTCTAAGCATAAGCTATAACCAACAAAGTGGTCTTTGCTGGTGCCATGACACATTATACCTAAGGCCAACGCTTTAGGACTGTTGCAGTAACCATTTGTCTCTTGAACTGCTCAGAGCTCTTTATGATGACCCAAAATGCAGATACCTTCCAGTTTCTGGTCTGACATGTAAGGGGCTTAGAAGTCATCACATCATCTGTACAGGGAGATACAAAGAATCATGATGTAATAGGGGAGAAATCCCCATAGAGAAGCCACCACAGGAATCAGTATCAAAATAGGAAAACCTAAGCTATAACTGAGACTTTCTGGAAGCTCAGTGGTCAAGTCTGAGAGTTCAAAACTCCAGTGGGACCCAGCCCTCATACTTTTATGGATTTTATCTCAAGGACCACTACCAAGTTGTCACAGAGATGATCAAAGAAAAAACCCTGCAGCTTTTGTCAGGAATTGGGGAAAAGTAACCAATTAAAATATGCCCAAGTATTCCATTCTTCTTGCAAAGATGTACCCTCCAGGCAAAACTATTTTATTACCACTTAACCTATTGAGGTTTTATTAGAGTATAATTTTTTTCGGGGGAGAAGGAAATACCCAACTCCAGGTTCCTCTACCATCTTGTCCAACCTAAATGGATGAGAAAATGAGAAGGAAAAAAAAAAAAAAAAGGCTGAGATGCACTAGTGAAGTTCAAACCCCAAGGCACAGGTTCTTAAAAAGCCTGAGACCTGGGCGCCTGGGTGGCTCAGTGGGTTAAGCCGCTGCCTTCGGCTCAGGTCATGATCTCAGGGTCCTGGGATCGAGTCCTGCATCGGGCTCTCTGCTCAGCAGGGAGCCTGTTCCCTCTCTCTCTCTCTGCCTGCCTCTCTGTCTACTTGTGATTTCTCTCTGTCAAATAAATAAATAAAATCTTAAAAAAAAAAAAAAAAAAGCCTGAGACCTAATCATAGCACCTTAGAACACTGACTCTCTCCCTGAACTTTACCACTGTATTACTCCTTTCAACCTGTATCATATCTATGTTCATCAGGAAATTAGAAGGCAAAATTAAAAAGTAAAACACAGTTTAAAAGAGACATAGCCATCATCAGGACCAAACTCAGATATGGCAGAGATGTTGGAATGATCAGATCATGAATTTTAACCAATATGCAAGTGCAGATAGAAAATATAAACAGAGAAATGGAAATTCAAAAAAAGAATAAAGAAGAAATGCTAGAGATTAAAAAATATATCCCATACTAGAAATAAATGCCTTAAAAAAAAGATTTTGTTTATTTATTTGAGAGAGAATGAGTAGTAGGGTGATAGACAGAGGGAGAAGCAGATTCTCTGTGGAGCAGGGAGCCTGACGCAGGGCTGAATCCCAGGACACTGAGATCATGAACTGAGCCAAAGGGAGATGCTTAACAGACTGAGCTACCCAGGATCTCCAAAGTGAATGCCTTGATGGACTCGTTAGTTGACTAGACATGGCAAAGGAAAGAATCTCTAATCTTGAGGATATGAAAACAGAAACCTCCACAACAAGAAAGCAAATAAAAAAAAATACATTATGTTGAACAAAAGAAGTCAGGTACAAATTAGTATGCAATAAACAGTATAGTCCCATTTTATCATAGTCAAGAATGAGTTAACATAGTTAGTGGTGAGATAAATCAGAATAGTGGTAACTTCTGGGGAAGTACTAACTAGGAAATGTTTAAAAAGGAATATTCTGAGGTGCTTGAAACATTCTCTACCTAAGTTATGGTTGTTTCAAGAGTTCCTGTGTGTCCACACACACGTATTTCAATAGACATGATTTACTGAAGACATCCCTAAAGCCAGATTACTCACATGATAAAAACTGAAAAGTGATGTGAGACAAAATAAATACAAATATGGGATAAATATATGAAAATATGGTTATACTTATTACATGTGATAGAAATGCAGAGTAGTATGGTATTTTTATCTTTGGAAAGTATTTAAAAATATTCACTGTTTACATCTGTGGATTCAAGCCATGTGATGTACTATTGGTAGAACTATAAATTAATAATTTTTTCAAGAGAGCATGTTGGTATTATCTATGAAAATTAAAACATGAATTTTTTTTAAAAAAGTACCGTTTCTAAATATTCTAAAGCAACAGTGAAAGTGTTCATGTTTATTGTAAAGTAATTGTTTTAATTATCAACAGAGAACATGAGGAATTTTATTAAAAAGCACATTTAATTAAAAATAGGATCTTACGTAAGAGAAATACAAACAGCTGGTTGCAAATGAGAAAACCAAAATTTTTGGTTGTTAATACATTTACTTCATCTATTTCTTCTATTTCTTTGTAACCTCTGAGATGAGAGAAAGCAGGCAGTGGGGGGATTACAGATATCTCTGTTTTGTTTTTCATCTCTACTAATGTTCTGATCATAATATGGTTTTTAACAACTTCTCTTATAAACCTCATCAATTAACAATTCCTCATTTCTCAAATACGACCCATTACTATGCATTTAGTCATTTAGAGTAAGAGTAAGCAAAGATGCCATCAATCACATCAATCTCACAACCCTGAGATCATGACCTGAACAGAAACTGAGAGTCAGGTGCTCAACTGACTCAGCCACTCAGGCATCCAGAAAGAGCAAAGACTTGAAGGTGGCAAAATAAGTAGCTATTTGGATATCTGGGAAGAAAATAATGCAGGCTGAGGGAATAAGCTGCCATTTAGGAGCACTGACAAATAGAATGAGAAGACCCATGTGAGGTGACAGGAATGGGTGAGAAAGCGTAGAACATAGTAGCGACAGGTGATACCGGGCCAATTATGAGGACTTCAACTTTCACTCTGAGTAAATGGGAACAACCACAGGATTTTGAGAAAATCAGAGGTCTCTCTCATCTGTGTTTTAGTTTGAATAAAGGACTCTGAGAGCTATGTTATGAATAGTTGGGGGAGGGCAAATTAAGGTGGGAACAATAGAAACAGGGAGCAGTGCTAGGGTTCTAGATTAAAAACACAACGTTTTTGAATTAAAAAAGGGAGCACGAGAGAGATGTGTGTATGTGTGTGTGTGTGTGTGTGTGTGTGTGTAGGTTTTATACATATATATATACTGTTTAACAGAACACATTTCTTTTAAACTAACACACATTTTCATATTCTTGAATATTATCTAGATCATTTTAACATTGTCATTCCATCCTATTACCTTATATTTAAGCATTAAGATGTTTCTTATATTTAGCTGTTCAGTTAAAATTTTAAACTTATCTATGGATATTTGCTATGGATAACTTAATAGAAGGAAATTTACTGGATCAAGGGATTTACATAATCTAAATGGTTTAATCCCCCCCTCCCCGGGCCTCACTAAGAGTATGACGAATACATGTCCATAAGAAATATCTAAGAGAGCTCAGAAAGGTGGAGGAAGACAATTAGATATTATTGAGGTTACTATCTCAATTTTGCAATTTTGTTTCAAGTGGTAGAATATTTTTCATATGTTTGTTTCTCTCTTTCTCTCTGTTTCCCAATAGGTAAATTTATTATACACTATTTTTAAGAATAATAAAAAGAATAGGAATCTGAGTGACTCAGTCCATTAGGTGTGTCTGACTCTTGATTTTGGCTCAGGTCATGATCTCAGGGTCATGATAGCAAGCCCTGTGTTGGGCTCCTGACTAGGGTGAAGTCTGCTTAGGTTTCTCTCTCTTCTTCTTTCTCTGTTCTTTCTTTCTCTCTCCCAAATAAATAAATAAATAAATAGGATAATGTCTTTAAAAAAAAAAGATTCTACAAAGAATTAAGAATCTGAAATTCAGGAAAAGACAGAATAAAAAAAAAAAAGCAGTATAGTTCTCCAAGTAGTTAATAGAAAACTAAATTACCCAGTCAGAAAAATCTAGAGTAAACAGATCTCAAAAAGTAATTAGCCAAATGCTGCAGTTAAAAGACAAACCCTGACACCACACAATTGTGACTCTACCTTAACTACAATAGAGCTATGGACAGTTTCCTGGCTTCCTCCTGTTTGAAAATTTCCCTGGCTTCTCTATCTCAACTTAATACTATTTTATAGCAAACCACTATCACAGCAGCATACCACATATTTCCATCGAAGCATCAAGCTTTTAAAAAATTGGGAAAACATTATATGTGTTGGTGGAAATCCATATTACAGAGCCAAATTAAAAAGATGGACATACTGTAATTTTCTGACACAGTAGGAACCCTGTTGAAAAGAATCTCTCTCGAAGCCCCATCTTCCTTGCTAGTCATAAAGTGTACTTTCTAATTAAAACTTTTAAATGACTTTAATTACTGAAATAAAAAAGGACCTATGTAAAAAATTAGCCCTGTGTACACAGACTAGTCTTTAACGTGATGTAATAAACTTCTTTAGCAGAAATAAAGATAATATTCAGCATGAAATCTGAAAATAAGGGGGATAATCTTCTATTATGGTTGTTTGACTTTAGCTAGCCCTGTATTAACATTGACCACTGTGGTTTTCAAATATAAATTACAATCTAAGCAAGATAAATTAAGGTTTTTGAGAAACAAAGACAGAGTGATAAGAAGACTAAGAGGGATATTTGTTTCAAAGAGAAAAAGTAACTTACCTGGCTAAAATGTACTACTTCATACTCTAAACTGTATGACCTACCTGGCCATCTTTGGGAAGAAATTTTTTGGTAGCAAAATGTATGAGTTGCTGTGAAGTTGGTTCCACATGCTTTAAAAATAAATCGTGGGATTAGATCTGCCTGAGATAGCTGTCTCCACATTGTTCACGGATATTGAATTGCCTAATCAGACAGATGGAAAGAAGAATATCACCAAACACGAAAGATCACTCTTCTGTAAGTAGAAATAAGCACTTGCTATGTTCTTTTGCTAGCAGCATAAAATGAATATATTCTCCATATTTATTTGAGCATTATAAACAGAAGACAGCATTTAATCAATACAGGAAATTTCCATGATCTTTCATATTATTCCTTATATAAATTTATCTCTGACTTAACACAGAATCTACCAAAAACCCATGGAACATTCATACCTTGTTATGCATGACATGCCCCACCAAGCCCTCATCTTTACCTAAACTCAGCTTTTACCTCTTCACAGAATATAATACCCACAATGCTCCTTTCTCTCTAGAATCATTTTCAAAGTAAACATAAAAGAGTCATCATTCTATCAGGAAATAATAGATTCACAGTTAAAGAAATTAGTCCAGAGAGCTTTTCAATAGGATATCACCTGACTCTCAAAGTATGTTTGTTTGCTTATTTGTTTGTTTGTTTTGGTCTTTCTGTATTGTTTTGTTTTGTTTGGGGTGGTAAAGAGATATGTGTGGGTTTTTTTTTTTTTTTAAGATTTTATTTATTTATTTGTCAGAGAGAGGAGTGAGAGTGAGCACAAGCAGACAGACTGGTAGGCAGAGGCAGAGGGAGAAGCAGGCTCCCTGATGAGCAAGGAGCCCGATGTGGGACTCGATCCCAGGACGCTCGGACCTGAGCCAAAGGCAGCCGCTTAACCAGCTGAGCCACCCAGGCGTCCCTAAAGAGATATGTTTTAAGTAACGGGTATCATTTTAGTTACCATGCTCCTTGCAACAGAAACTGACGTTTGTGTATGTTCAAGTCCAATACTGAGGTGCTATGAAAGGTAAGGGTGGATATAGCTAGAATTGCTTTGTCAAATAAGTGGTTCTCTCATAAAATATTTATGTTGTTGAGAAATATCAATGCCATTCTTCTCCACCTCCACCTTTCTCTGATATATTTATTTTTTTTTTTTCTTTTAGAATAGTTTTAGATTTAGAGGAAAGTTGTGAGGACAAAAGTTACTCATATCCTACACCCACTTTTCCTAAATGAGTAACATCATATTGTGGTAAGATATATTTCTCACAATGAATCAGTATTGGTACTTTATGATTAATAAAAATCCACATTTTATTCATACTCCCTTAGTGTTAATTTTTCTGTTGTAACATCTCTTCCAGGATGCATATCTCCTTAGTATTTTTCTGGCTTTGGCAATTTCTCAGAAATTCCATTGTTATTGATGACCTTGACAGTTTTGAGGAGTACTGCTCAGGTATTTTGTGGAATGTCTCTCAATTGACGTTTGTCTGATACTTATTCAAGTATTAACTTGAGTTTATGTGTTTTAGACAAGAACACTACGGAAGCTAAGTGCATCTCTTATCACATAATATATATTACCAAAATGATATTCATTACTGCTTCTGTTAACCTTGACCACTTGGCTAAAGTGACATTTTTCAGTTTTAGTTCTGTAAGGTTAGTCTCTTGTTGACCTTGTGCGTACTCAGCTATTTGGAGGGATGTCATGTGCGGGCCACACTTGAGGAGTGGGGAGTTTAGCTCCATCTCTTTGAGGATAGAATATCTATATAATTTTAAAAAATTATTTGGCATAGTACTTTTTTCTATTTATTCATTTATTTAAATATTAATATTAGCTAATGGAAATTTATTTTGGATTATAATCCAGTACTAATTTATTTATTTTGTTGTTCATGTTGAAAGCTTTTCAGTTACCTTTTGAGTTCCATTGACATTTCCATCCATTGCAGTGTTGGGGTTTTGTTTTTTGGGTTTTGGATTTTTCGTTTTGTTTTGTTTTAGGTTTGGGGTTGTTTGTCTTGTTTGTTTGTTTGAGGACTTGACTTTGCTTCACTACAAGATGCTCCAGGCTCATCATATCTATCTCTTCCTCAAAGGTGAAATCAATCGTCTCACCAAGGAGTGCTGATTTCTTTTATTGGAAAAATGGTATTAGAAACCAAGATATGGATGCTAGGTGTGCTTTTTCATACTGTGAATGCTTCTAGGCTCTCTGAGGGCTCAGAGAAGGAAAATACCTGTGTAGATATCAACCAGTGTATATATGCATATCTATAAAAATCTGTGTATGTTTTCAGTTATATCTATATTATACTAAATATACTGATATCTTCAGTATGATCCATGGATCATTCTAGCCTCTTCCCTTTGCTGGTCTATAACTTCCCCATTTAATTATGAGAAAACTGGCTCCCACTATCTGCAAGCCATTTATTTTATTGTTCAATTTTAAAGCTTATGTATAGTCATTTCATAATCTTTAACTTTTACTCTCATGGGAAGTATTAATCAACTACAATACCATACTTACATATAATTTCTTTTGCCATTAGTCTTATACACTCCACTCAGTTCCACAGTTACTTAGGTCAGCATCTTGTTTCCCCATCTCCCTTCAGTGAGACTTTTTTATACATTTGATTACAGTAAGATTCTTTTGTCATATTCTCCATTCCATTTTGGGAGTCACAGACGTTCTAAAAGACTTTTTTAAAAGAATATTTTATTTATTTGCTAGAGAGAGAGAAAGAGAGAGGGTGAGAATACCAATTGAGTGAGGAGGGGCAGAGGGAGAGGAGAAGTAGACTCACTACTGAGCAGGGCTCAGTCCCAGGACCATGAGATCATGACCTGAGCTGAAGACAGATGCTTAACAAACTGAGTCGCCCAGGTGCCCCTGCTAAAAGACTTTTTAAAGAAATGTCATGCATTAAATTTTACTCTTGTATATTAATGTATAAATATTTTTTATTGTCCCTCAAACATGGAATCAGCTAGGGTTAATTCCATCCATATTAGAAGCTAGCCCTTAGCAGAAGTGCTCAGTGGGCTCTTCCATCTAGCTTCTTAACTCTGACAGAGGGGAGTTTTAAAGCTTTGGCTTATTTCATATCACTTTTTTTTTTTTAAAGATTTTATTTATTTATTTGACAGAGAGAAATCACAAGCAGGCAGAGAGGCAGGCAGAGAGAGAGAGAGAGGGAAGCAGGCTTCCCGCTGAGCAGAGAGCCTGACAGGGGACTCGATCCCAGGACCCTGAAATCATGACCTGAGCCGAAGGCAGCGGCTTAACCCACTGAGCCACCCAGGCGCCCCTTCATATCACTTTTTATTCCTCAAAGACAAACCTACAAAAACCCTTGTCTGGCTGACTTTTCCAATTTGCATTCTTCCTCATAACCTCCATACCCCTATTTGGGTTGATCTCAAACAGAATGGCTCAAAGTTTGCATTCCTTAAATTGATAAATATAAAATAGCAAGAACTCTCACTTTAGAATTTCATGTCACAAATTTTCATTACGAAAGAGATTTTTGTATTAGCATCTGTGTGTATGGATGGATGGGGTGTATGCTACGATGTAAGACATGAGATTAAACATAGAATTGAATTATATGTCATTATGTAAAGTTAGGCATGCTATATTGAAAAAAATTAAACAACCTTTTGTCAACTATTGATGTTTGTGGTTAAAATGTAACCATTTTTAAAAAATCTATTTTCTGGGTCTTACCCATTAGTTTATTCTTTACAAAATAATTAATAAATATACATAGCTAATCTGTATACATTGCATTATCTGTCAATGGTGCAATAACCATTGTGGAGCCACTGAGGAAGAAAAGGGAGAGGTTGCCTGGCTGGCTCAGTCTGTAGAGCATGTGACTCTTGATCTCAAGGTCATGAGTTTGAGCCCTACTTTGGGCATAGAGATTACTTAAAAACAAAACAAAACAAAACCCTTCAGCTTAGCCCTGCCTGGTCTCCACATCCCACAGACCTTAATGGCTACTCTACTGACACCACATATGGTGCTCCACAACCTTTAGAATAAAGACTACAGGGGGCAGCTGGGTGGCTTGATCGGTTAAACCTTTTACTTTAACTAATATAATTCAGGGTCCTGGGCTTGAGCCCTGCTTTGCGCTCCCCGCTCAGCAAGGAGTCTCCTTTTCCCTCTGCCTCTACCTCTGGCCTGTGCTCTGTCTCACTCTCTCTCTATCTTTCAAATAAATAACTCTTTAAAAAAAAAAAAACACACATTCTTTAAAATAAATAAGTTTCCATGTTGCATCACCAAATATATGTTTATAAAAAATAAAAAATAAATAAATAAAATAAAATAAATAAAGTTTAAGTAATTAGCTTAAACATTTTATAAAGATTATATACTATAAAATTGTTTTAACATTAAACACATTAAAATTTACTAATTTTGTTATGAGGAATATAAAATTTTTAAAATCTCTTTCACATGTTGATGAATGTAGACAGAGACTAATTAGATGATTTGCTTAAATGTCAGACACAACTGTAATGCCAAAAACTAAGCTGAGAGCATATTCATGTTAATTGCATGTTACTTTTCATTTTGTTCAACAAAGAGAATTATTTTAATAGAAAAACTGAAAAACAAGAAGGAAAAAACAATTCCAGATGGATGACTATGCTGACAACTGCACTGACAATCTGTCTCTTTAACTCAGACATCAGCTTTACTCCCAAGGCTAAAAATATTAGTCATTCTTGAGCTAAAACTTGTTTTCTTAATACATTTTATCCATATTCTTAAGATGCTGTTAGGCTTATGCATAATCAGCAATCATTCTTACCTTGACCTGCCCATACCTTAATTCTTGCTCATGCTGTAATCAATCTTCACCTAACTTTATTTCATTCTCCTAGAATTGTCAGAACTCTTGATATAAATTTTAGCTATAGTGCTAAGGGTTTACTTTTGCAAGATGCAAACTTTTCAAAAATAATTTAAATGTAAGGTTTCTGAACCCAAGTAAAATAATTTCTGTAAAGATAATTTTTTTTCAATTTGAAAAATCCTTACGTGCTTTTCTTAAAAAGAGTTAGCTTTATATTTAATTCAGACATTTATATTTAATTCAGTACATATACTTTAATAAGCATATTAACCTGTAGTCAGAATTAGCTAGAAATTTATATTATAGAATGGCTTTACTTTGTATATAATTTTAGCATGAAAATATTATAATACCTTGCTTAATAACATTTGATGTTTCTTAATGGCATTTAAAAATTTAAAAATATCAGTTACTTCATGATATTCATTTTATATACACTTTATTCAGAGGATTTTTGAGCCTTTATCTGAAAAGATGTAACTTCTGTTATCTATTATTTATCTATATAGCATCTATTATTTAAACACTACCTATTTTATTTATTTATTTATTTTTAAAGATTTTATTTATTCATTTGACAGAGAGAGAGAGACCACAAGTAGGCAGAGAGGCAGGCAGAGGGAGAGGAGGAAGCAGGCTCCCCGCTGAGCAGAGAGCCCAATGCAGAGGTTGATCCCAGGACCCTGAGATCATGACCTGAGCCAAAAGCAGAGGCTTAACCCACTGAGCCACCCAGGTGCCCCAATACTACCTATTTTAAATCATTAACTCAAACATTTTGTAGTAAATGGAATTATATAAAAACTATTCTAACCAAAAAAGTTATGATTTATATGTCCACTATCTATTATAGTAAATAATACTTTGGATAGTGATCAGTGTAAATTTCTAGATAGTTCATAATATTTACAAGATAAGTCCGTTCTCTTTCTGAAATCATAATACATTTTTCTTTTCCAATTAATTTGGCATGTAAACTATTCAAGAATTCAAAACAAAATATGCTATCCAAAGTCATGTGGTTTTATGGGTGGGGCGGCACATGTTTATACATACAGAAAGAAGAATTCAAATTTTTAGATCTAAAGTTAATAGGAATCCTTGAGGTAATTCACTTCTTTAATTTTTTATTTTTTCATTTATTTTGTTTTTAGATTCTATTGATTTATGAGACAGAGAGAGAGCAGGGGGAACAGCAGAGGGAGAGATAGAAGCAAGCTCCCCACTGAGCAGGGAACCCACTGCAGGGCTCGATCCCAGGACCCAGAGATCATGACTTGAACCTATGGCAGTTGCTTAACTGAAAGAGACACCCAGACACTCCTAAAGTAATGCATATCTAAAATAGATTGTCAGGGTGCCTGATGCATCGTTGGTTAAGCCTGTGACTCTTGATTTTGGCTCAGGCTCTGATCTCAGGGTTGTGAGATGGAGACCTTTGCCCAGCTTCACACTCAGCACTCAGCGAGGAGTTTGGTTAGTTTCTCTCTCCTTGTCCCTCCATTTGTTCCCCCCACCCCTTTCTCTAAAATAAATAAATCAATCTTTAAAAAATAAATAAAATAGATTATCTTTTTTTTAACTCTATTTTTTACCTTTAGCTTGGTCAATGCAACTTAAAGTTATTGTAAGAACATGTTCAAAAAAAAAAAAGAACATGTTCAATCTATTTTCTGAGGAGCTAAAGAAATACATATATTATATAACATACAAATATATATTATGTAAATAAATATATAATACATATACATATTATATATAATAAATTATAAATATATGGTGTGTGTGTATATATACAGTGTACACACATACACACATAAGTTTGTACTAATTGAATACCTGTGATTTCTATTAAGAAATAGTATGGGGCACCTGCGTGGCTCAGTTAAGCATCTTCCTTTGGCTCAGGTCATGATACCAGGACCCTGGGATTGAACCCCATCCAGGCTCTCTCCCCAGTGGGAAGCCTGTTTCTCCCTCTCATCTACATCCCACTCGCCTGCCTGTGCTCTCGCTGTCAAATAAATGAATAAAATCTTAAAAAAGAATTTTTTTTCAATATCAGTGTTAGTAATTGCTAGCTGAGTTCTAAAAAGCTGTGCTAGCTACAATATCGGTTCAGCAACAGAAAGGAGGATTCTCAAGTGACCATATGCTTGATATTCAATGAATGATCTTTGAATTTTTCTGCTTTTTCTTAAACAATTAAGTATATTTGGCATGTAAATGTATTTCTTCTGTTAACTTTTATTTAATTTTAGGGTTACTAGGTTTTACCTGGGCAAAAACATATTTCAAATGCAATCACATTCAAGAACCTGCATATTGGCTTAACAAGTACTCTCTTTTATCAATGTCAGTTTTCTTTTTTTCTGTCATAGAGACCCTGTACAAAAAAAGCTAACAAATATTTCCTAATACTTCCTAACCAAAATATGTCCCACATTTAGCTCTCCACATGATGTTTTCTGGGTGCATTATGACTGCACATGCTTCTGTTGTGGAAAGTGGGTTCTCACCAACTGCTTGTTCAAGTAGCTAAGCTTATTAATAACAGTTTTTTCTGGTTGGAAAGTCTTTTATATCAGTAAATACTGGTCAACCCAAGCCACTCAGTACATATAGAAGAAAAAAAAGTATAACAGTATAGGAAATAATATAGTAATTTAATTGCATAATAATTATTAATCTATTGTGGGTTAAAAATATTAAATTATGTTATATAATACATACATATAATGCATGTATTATATATATTAATAATTACAATAATAATGTAAAAGATTTTGACTGGTGATTATGGCTCATAGTTAATAGCAAAGAGGCACTAAATATCCAGGTTAAAAGAGAGATTCAATTATTTGGACCAGATACTCCGTTCACAACTTTTGAGAAGTTATAAAAATGTCATGTTGCCAGCAAAGAGCACCATCCTAGCTTTCCCAATACCTTCATTTATCAAAGTAAATCAAGCAAAGAGTGGAACAAGATTGGAACAATAGTGAGGCCCTGAGTGAATTCCAAGAGACTGACGGTGTGTTCTAGAAGAAGAGAAGGTAATTACAGCTACATGTCTGTTAAGTTGAGAAATCTATAGGCCCACTCTTGGTGTTCCAGTCAGTAGAGAGAACCTGGTGAGAGAAATTCTTAGGGGAATGTAACTTGTACCCCCTTTAGTGTGGAATAAAATATTTAAAACAGGGAGTGGTGTCCATTTAGAGGTAGACATCAGGAAGTAGTTTTTAGCAGAGCAGTGTGAAAACCACATGATTAATAGTATGCAGAGGAAGACCATGAAATGGCTAATTTCAGCTACTTATGATCTTTAGAATTCAAGTGAAGGACTTCAGATTTTACTATGAATCCTCCTAAAGAAGCATAGTAATTTTGAAGTAAAAAGAAAACTTAGAGATACTCAAGGTTTGGCTCAAGGAGTGGTTGAACTAGCATGGTCTGATCATGCTATATATTGTGTTGAAATGAACTTTAAACCCATATTAATGATAATGAGTCAGACAAAATATCTTTTTGAAGAACTTCCTCATACCTGAATTTTCAGTGCTTATAGCCATCATGTGAATAAGGCATTGTTCCTCTAATGGTCAAACTGTAAACCAGAGAATTAAAAGAATTTCTCAGAGCCATAGAGTAAGAAGGGCCCATGATTTTTCAATGCAGAATTATTGGTTATATCCATCTTTTTAAATCTTGTCTCTTTTCTATTTTTATATGTAAGTTTATATATCATCTCTTCATTCACTTTTAGAATTCAGAGATGTAAAACAAGCCATAAACTTCAAAATTTTTAAAAATTTTCTTTTTAGTAGTAGATTTCACATGCCATAAAGTTTATCATTTCAAGGTATAAAATCTAGTTGTTTTCAGTATATTTATAAAATTGTACAATCAACACCACAAAATAATTTCAGAATATTTTCATCATCCAAAAAATAGAACAAAACAAATCCAGTAACCATTAGAAGCTACTTTGTATCTCCTCTACCCACAACTTATGAAAACAACTAATTTACTTTCTTTCCCCCTACATTTGTTTATTCTGGACATTTCATATAAAAATATATAAAAATATATTTTATATATTATATATGATATAAATAAAATATAAATATATAATATTTATATAATTTATGCAATATATAATATATAGTATATAGTATAATATATAATATTTATATAATTTATGCAATATATAATATATAGTATATAGTATAATATATAATAGTTATATAATTTATGCAATGTATAATATATAGTATATAGTATAATATATAATATTTATATAAAATTATACACACACACACACAAGTTGATATTATATATCAACTTTTCAAGTAACACACTAGTATCATATTACTATTCTTACCAAATGAGATGTTTTCTATCTGTTAGGTCAAAAACGTCTTTCTTTTTAGCCTCAAGTTTTATTCAAGATCATGCCAATTTTTACTTTGCTTTATTGGACTATGACTATTAGAAAATTATGTAAAATATGACTGTATATGGTCAATATAAATAATATATATACTGTTTGAGATATCTTTCTTTCTTTTTTCTTGTTGTTTGACTTCCGTATAGGTTCAAGACTATCACCAGTTTGCTCAGATCAAAATCTTTGAAGTCATTTTTGATACTTTTTTAAAAATCTCACATGTGAAATCCATCAACAAATCCTGTTAGTTCCACCTTCAAAAGGTGTTCAGAATCCACCCATTTCTTTCCATTAAAAAAAAAATTATTTATTTATTTGAAAGAGAAATCAAGAGACAGAGCAAGAGCAGGGAAGGAGGAGTAGAGAGAGACGGAGAAGGAGAAGCAGGCTCTCCACTGAGCAGGGAGCTTGATGGAAGGCTCCATCCCGGGACCCCAGGATCATGACCAGAGTTGAAGGCAGATACTTAGCCACCCAGGTGCCCCCAAGAATCCATCCATTTCTTATATAGATCAAGTCCACATCTATTAATTTCTTTCTAGTCTCGATCATTGTAAAAGTTTTCATAAAGGCTCTTGCTGCCATTTATCTGCTATTTAGGCTCACAGTCTATTCATGATACAATATTCAGAATGTTCTTTTGAAGACAAGATTTGCCACTGATTGGATCAAATTCCACTTTTGGACTTCTGTCTTTTTTTCGGAACACTAAATGAAAAGCTTTTTGTGGATCTAAGTGACTTTACATTAGCTGGGCTCTGCTACTTCTCTTATTTCTTCTCCTTCCCTTTGTCCTTTTTCCACTCTAACTCCACTTGCCTCATATTTTTTTCTGTTTTTCTTCATTTTGCCTTCTTAAATTCCTCATTGTTATTTAATAAAATATGACAGTAAAATTTTGTGTATTTCATCACCCTTGAATCTGAATTCTCAGGTTTTTACTTTTCCATTTAAATCAAAATGCATCTATTGAAACCAATTTCGGTTTTACTCATGTTATAGAGTATCACCACAAATATTACTAATCTTAACACCAGCATTTTAACTGTTAAGTACAAGTGTATGAAAAAATTACTATTTTGAAACATGGCAAGAGTCAAATTGTGATCTATTTACTGAAAAATTAAATGGCTTACTGCTTCTATTTCATTCAGAAACATAATTTATTTTTTTCCTATTTCTGTAATGACCTTAAAATAAATGCTGTATGTCTCCAAAAGTACATTTTTATAATAACTTGATTTTCACGCTTTTGCAAAATAAATTCATCATTCAATTGATGAAACAATCCGGATTGAAGACTTTGTTGACAGATTTTAGCTGTCAGTGTGGGCATGCTGCTTTATATCTGTGTAGCTTTGTGCAGGTCATTTATATTTTGAGGTTTGCTTTCCTCATATATAACATAAAGATAACAATACCTACTTCCAGTTCTATTAAGCAAGTTCAACTAGGTAATGCATTTAAAGTAATGCATTTAAAATCTCTACCACAGAGCCTAGCATTTTAGAGATTACACTTCCCCCTTTTGTCCTTTTCACAAATCTTCATCAAGTGTAATGTTTTTAATTGCATTAATGTTGCTTTTGTGCCTTAAAATTAAAATATCATATCTTTATGAGATTGTTTTATCATTGCTATATTTCTAACTATTGCTATAATGCCATGCTTTTCATAATGACTAGAAAACTTTTTTTAAAAATATTTATGGGAGCAGGTTTAATTATCTTTTGGTCTAAATAGGGGATGGAAGAAAACAATAGTATTTTGCCTGCAGAAACATGACACAATCTTATGAAGGTTGATTGAAGCATTTGATTTAAGAAAATTACTTTCCTACATTAAGAAAGATATTTATATAACAACTTGACTATTAACTATCAAGCATGGCAATTTCATCACTCCACCAGCTGTTCACATTTAATATTTGCATAACAGAATGAATAGTTCCTATAGTTATTGGTCTAGATCTTCATCTCTATTCCATGTGGACATACTTTTATCAAAATAACACTTCTTTCATGAGCTTTCTGTTGGGTATAATTTACTTTTCTTTTGTAGTTATATGGTTATGAGGACATAAACTTTTTCATACAAGGTAAGTCTGTTGGGGATTATAAAACTATATTGAGTTTCATTCTAGTGATACACAGAGTGAAGACTATTTGATTCAAAATTTAATAAATATTCAGCATGGCACAAAACACTTGTGCTTAATGGTTTGTAGAAGGTGTTTATATTTCTAATAGCATGTTGGACCTGCTATCTCCTTTGAAATGTTGAAATAGCAATCAAATTACTTGTTCTCCCTGAAGTATTATTCATCATTCAGATTCTTATGTATTTACTTTTGATATACATTTGTAAATTGTAATGAAAAACAATATATTATTATATGTGCTCCTCCATATGACTTAGTTCAAATAAGTTGTGAAGGTGTGTGTACACACATACATATATGCATATACATATCTTCATACATACATGGATTTTACACCTACTTTGTGTACCCTTTTGAGCTATGAAAAAGAGGGATTGAAGTGAATATTTTTATCTCCCTTTCTATGGTATACTAGATGCTCAGAATAAACCTGACAATTAAAATTTAAGTACAGCATGATTAAACTTTTTTTTCAATCACCTGTACACTCAGAAAGACGCCAAGATGAGATTAAAGTGGAAGCTCTGGGAACTGGTGAAATATACGTGCCTATTCTATAATATGTTGATGAGTCTTTGTCATATTGAAAAAATAGATTTATAGGAGACATGTAATAAAAAGTCTAGTACCTAGCCCAGATGAGAAGGCTAATAAGATAACCCAGAATAAAGCAGAAACTCCAAGAAAAAAAAAAAAAGTACCTTAATTTTACAGGTGAAAAGGCATTAGCAAGAAACTTGCTCACCTTGACCTTAATATTGGCTTCAGGGATCTGAGTCTCCACTAAGAATCCATGATCATAAGCTGGCCCTCACACAAGTTTCACCTCAGAGGTGTTGGTATGTGGAGTCCAAACAGATAACTTTAATTTAACATGATCTACAGTAATTTCTGTTTCTCTCTCTCTGGCAGGGGCAAAGGCAGACACTTTTGGAGTGATAAAATTCCAACTCAGCTGTAAACATTTCCATGAATTAAGAATTCAATGAAAAATCAGAACACCATAAAGAAAGAAGCATCAAGAGACTGAGCCAAAAGAAATAATTGTGAGAAGAATAAGAGCAAAATATATTTCCAGTATTGGAACTAGATACACACAGATGTGGCAGAGATACCAATGTTTAACACATGATACATCAATAAAAATTACAGTATTATTTTCTATTCATAACAACAGAAATTGTTCTTTGTGTGTGTGTGTGTGTGTGTATCATATATTATCAATAAATGGGGTGGTGAATAGAAGCCATTCTTTGGTAAATTTTAGATTCTCATCCTCTTTTTGGAAATACTGTTGCAGATATCACAGTGTAGGATTGTACAGACAAGAGTTTCCAGGTGTGGTTATGGAATTTTGTCCATCTTTCTCAAAGGAGATGAGACAGTGCTGTTCTTTTTTTTTTTAATTAATTAATTTATTTTCAGCATAACAGTATTCATTATTTTTTCACCACACCCCATGCTCCATGCAATCCGTGCCCTCTATAATACCCACCACCTGGTACCCCGATCTCCCACCACCCTGCTGTTCTTTTATCAGTTCAATACCAGCAGTTTCAACACGGGGAATATGGTAAATAACACTAACCAGGATGATGTTAGAGAAAAATAGACATCACACTGTCCAGTGAGTCCTGGACCAAAATCTTTCTACAAATTCACTACCATAGTAGACACTTCTAAATTCCCAATAACTGTCCTAATTGCCTTCCAAAGCAAAAGTAAATCTTCCTTGCAGAATCCTCAAATTATCTCTATGATTTTGCAAGTAATGTACCCATCACTTAAACAAAAACTACTTAGAATAAGAGAAAACAGGACCAAAATACAAAATTGAGAGATGGGGAAAAAAAGGAAAATAATTCTATAAGCAATCCAAATTTGGTGTTATTGAGAAATCAAAAACAATATAGAGAATTTTAAGAGAAGAATGCAGTGTTTAAAAAAAATAGAAATGTTAGAACTGAGAAATACAATAACTAAAATTAAAATTCAAAATATGGGTTTATCAGAGGGTTAGACATCATAGAGGATAGGATTAATAAACTAGAAATAAGTCACTAGAATATGTTAAATACAAAGAAATACAGAAGGAGAGAAACTGGGGGAAAGTAGTATGTTATCTAAGGACACTTTATACAATAGAATATTACTCAGCAATAAAATATCTCACAAAATTTTATTGAAGATCTAGAAGGAAAGAAGATAGAAAAAGATACAAAAGTGATGCATGAAAGATAGTGGATAACAGTTTTCCAGAGCAATCAAAACATCAAGCCACATGGTCAAGAAGCAAAATTCAGGCAGGATAACCACAAAGAAAACAACATCTTGGAGATATCAGAGAACTACCAAGAGAGCAAAGAATTAGGAAGACAATAGTAGGAACTAGAGAAGGAAAACCAAATACCTCGTGAGACTATAATTCAAACTGAAGGCATAATAAAGACATGCTGGGGTCAAGAAAAAAAAAAACTGAGAAATAATAATATATGTTAAGAGCAAAAATGAACGAAATAAGGGAAAAGGACAATAAAGAAAAAGAAGAAAATCAATTTTGTTTCTTTGGAAACATTTTTTTTAATTTGTTGTTTAATTTAAATTCAAATAGCCAAGTTATAATACATCATTAGTTTTTGATATTATTTTCAATGCTTCGTTAGTTGAGTATAATACCCAGTGCTCATTGTATCCTGTGCCCTCTTTAATGCCCATCTCCTAAAGTCATATTCTTTTTTTTTTTTCCTTTTCAGCATAATAGTATATAAAAACCTAACAAAGCTGATTTAGGGAAAAAAAAAAAAAAGAGAGAGAGAGAGAGAGAGACAGAGGAAATATGCACAGAGAATATCCACACTGTCAATATTACTATTTTTTAAAAGGACATCACTTACAGGTCCTACTAAAAATAAACAGAGTTATAAGAGGATATAATGAACAACTTTGTTACCAATACATTTGAAAAATTTGATGAAGTAAACAAATTCCTAGATAAATTCCTACATATATAAATAGTTTGACACAATTTAACATTTATTTATAATACAAAATCTGCATTAAATAGCAGCAAATTCTTTCTTGAGGGGAAGATAGAAATTTTTGTTTTTTGTTTTTTTAGGCCACACAGGTTCAGCCACAAGTACTCAGTACTAAGATTATAGAATAAAATAGGTCAGAAAACATGCAAATAGTCACTGTTATGCTCCAGTACAACTTAATTTATGAAAACAGGCTATAGCTCGCTGACCCTGCTCTAAATAATTATAAGTTACAGGGAATTATGTTAACCAGATAAATGGTACCTATTAAAAACTTAGAGCAAACATCATATTTAATCATGAATTATTGAAAGCTTGCCTCCTTGAGATAAAACAGAAAAGGAGGTTCACATTCACCTCTTCTATGTAGCCTATACTGGAAACTTAATACGAACTATTCAATTACTGTAGCTACTAGACACATAGGGAGATATCTCTTTAAATTAATTTAAGACAGAGTAAATATAAAAACTATTATCAGTTTAAGCTAAGTTGGGGGATGTAGCTTAGTATAAGAGCTAATTGGTCCTACTAACCAAATTCTAGGTTTAGTTAGATGTAGCCAACCCAGCTCATGCAGAGTTGGATCAGAACATTTGCACACTTCAGAACACAGAAGATTAACAAAAAAACTTATTCTTTGTAGGTGTATGTGTACTCAAGAAGCACAGAACTGAATTAGGTAAACTCATTATTATACTTACAAATAAGAGAATTCATTATATCTGGATCTTGGTCAATTTGGGCTGCTGTAAAAAAATACCACAGACTGGGTGGCTTGTATAAACAAATGTATCTTTAGTTCTAGAGGCTTGAAGTCAAAGATCAGGATGCTAGCACAACCAGGTTGTGAAGGCCCTCTTCTGGATTGCAGATGGTCAACTTTTTGCTGTGTCCTCACATGGTGGAAAGAACTAGGGAGCTCTCTCTGGCTTCTTAAGGACACTAATACCATTTATGAGAACCCCATCCTAATGACCTATTAACCTTCAAAGGCCCCACCTCCTGATACCATCTGTAAAGCTACAGGAATCAAAACATTGTGGTACTGTCAAAAGAATAGAGATAGAATATCAATGGAATAAAATAGAGCCCAGAAATAAACCCACATAAATATGCAGTCCATGATCTTTGACAAAAGAACAAAGGAATAGGTATTCTTTTCAATAAATTGTGGTAGAATAAAACATGCATTCAAAAAAGTGAATCTAGACACAACCTTCCACAATTTATAGTTATCCTTAAATGGATCATAAAGCTGAATAAAAACACAAAACTATGAAACTCCTAGGGATGCCTGGGTGGCTCAGTTTAAGCATTGTCCTTTAGTTCAGGTCATGATCATAGCTTCCTGAGATTGAGCCCCCCATTGGGCTCTCTACTCAGCAGGGAGCCTGCTTCTCTCTCTCCATCTCCCCCATGCTCACATTCCCTCTATCACTATCTCTCTTTGTCAAATACATAAAATCTTTAAAAAGTAAAATAAGAAAAACCTATAAAAGTCCTAGAAGACAACATAGAACAAAATCTAGATAACCTTGGGCATGGTGTTATATTTTTAAATATAAATATTTAAATGTAAAGGCATGATCTGTGAAAGAAAGAATCGATAAACTGGACTTCATTAAAATTATAAATGGCTCTACAAAAGGCTGTGTCAAGAGACAAGCCACAGATTAGGAGAAATATTTGCAAAACACATATCTGATAGAGAACATTTAACCAAAATATGTAAAAACTATTAAAACTCAAAGATAAGAAAATAAATAACTATATTAAAAAATGGAGAGGAGACCTCTGAACAGGCAACTGAACAGACAACTCACCAATGAAAATATATAGGTGGCCACTATATATATGAAAATATCTTCATTGTATATACTAGAGATTTGCAAATTAAAACAATGAGCACAGAACCATCATCAAAAATATTTCTTAAAAAAGCATTTGCATAGAAGACATATCACCCCTTCTTTTTTCATTCCTATTATGGGTTAAATGTTTCTGTTACCATATGTCTGTAGCATTTCTGTGAAAGGATAAATGTTTATAGAATTGTGATATGTATAAAACCATGGAAATAAAATACATTTTAATTTACTTGATAACTATATAAAACTAAAAGACTAAATGACATATAGGTTGATATATAGTTTATTAAAGAAATTATCCTTCTTTTAGATTTGAGAGAAGTATAATTCCAATCAATAAATTGTATATTTTTCAAAGAAAATAGTTATCTATTTACTTAGGTAGTGAAAACAAATATCTTAGTTTCATATTTATGCAGAAGAAAAACAATTACTCTTGGTTTCTTAGTTCCAGAACATTTAAAGAAAACTGAAATGATGTCCCAGTTCATCATTCTTATGAATTTACTGTTCTCTTCTTTTTGGGAAAACTAAGTCTCCTGCAGAAGACATTTTGACTTTAAGGTAGTTGTGTTTATTAGTTCTCATTGCTATTAAAATTTTCCTTCTATGCCATATTGCCTGAGTGGAACAATAAAGTATTGAGGAGAGGCATATGGTCTTCATTAGTTTAGGCATTACGTCTATGTGGTCTGTTATATCTCAAGCATCCTGCACAGCACAAGACATATAGATATTCAATAGTCATAGTTTTTTTGTCTAATAATAACTTAAACTTAATGAAGTATGCTCTTTTCTGTTGAACTCTTCTTTTTTTTCTTTTTAGTATATGTTCCAAATCTACTTTTTAAACAATGAATGTTAATACTTCTAAAAAGTCATGACTCATTGGGAAAAGTATGGATTTAGAAATGTCAGATGTCATGAACAGACATTTCTGCAAAGAAGACATCCAAATGGTCAACAGACACATAAACAAATGCTCTGTATCACTCATCATTAGGGAAATACAAATCAAAACCACATACCATCTCATCTGAGTCAGAATGGCTAAAATTAGTAAGTCAGGAAAGAATAGATGTTTGTGATGGTGCAGAGAACAGGGCACCCATTTACACTGTTGGTTGGTGCAGCCACTCTGGAAAACAGTATGGTGGTTCCTCAAAAAAGTTGAGAATAGAGCTACCCTGTGACCCAGCAATTCTACTACTAGGTATTTACCTCAAATTTGTAAATGTAGTGATCTGAAGTGGCACCTGTACCCCAATGTTTACAGCAGCAGTGTCCACTATAGTCATACAATGTCATAGTCAAACTATGGAAACAACCCAGATGTCCATCAATCAACAGATGAATGGATAAAGAAGGTGTGGTGTATATATAAATATATATATATATATATATATATATATATATATATATATATATCCTGAAGATCCTTACCTTAATTACAATGCACAATTCCTTTGCAATGTAAAGTAACATAATCATGGTTTCTGAGGATTAGAATGTGGCTACCTTGGAAGAGGAAGGGGTGCATTATGCAGCCTGCTACAATAACACTTACCTTAAAAGGTTTTTAAAAGGATTAAAGGATTTTGAATATATAAACATTTGGTATAATGGATTGCCCTTTTGTGATGCATTTTGTATACATCTGTATCTATCTATACCTACCTATCTTTCTATCATCTATCTACCTACCTACCTTTTATATCTTTTTATTAAAGTTATCTGTAATGAAGAAATTAAGTAATACTTCAATTTTTTAGTGCATTCTACTGTATTTTCATATGGTTCACTTATGACAGCATGTTTATAGGTATGAATGCAATATTAATTTATAGAAAACCTTTGGAAGTTGACTTTTGGAAGGTTGAAAGTTATAATGTTAACATTTTAAAGTAAAGCAATAAAATGCTCAAATAGGCTTGGGGACCTAATAGGAAAATTTACTGGAATCACTGGAGTATAATATATTTTTAGTGTGTCTAATTTTGTACAGTAATGGATTGCACCCAAGTGGTACACCTCAGCCTATTTGGCCAGAAGTTGTAGTCTTTACTGTATGTGTGTTGTTAAGCTGTACACCATGCCTTTCTTTCCCCTTTGCAAAGGACTAAAATAACTAAATACTGTGTTTTCTTTAATATGACAATTTACACATTTGTCTTTTTTTATAGTAAAACAATCCCATAAACTATATTTCTTAAATACATTTGTATACTCTGGTTGACTTTTTTTTTTTTTTTTTAGATTTTTATTTATTTGACAGACAGATCACAAGTAGGCAGAGAGGCAGGCAGAGAGAGGAGGAAGCAGGCTCCCTGCCAAGCAGAGAGCCCGATGTGAGGCTCCATCCCAGGACCCTGGGATCATGACCTGAGCCGAAGGCAGAGCCTTTAACCACTTAGCCACCCAGGCACCCCTCTGGTTGACTTTTTTTTAGCAAGTTATACATCATATGACTTTATGTTCCATGACATAAGTTCCTACTAATATCTACAAACTTTTTAACAAGCCACAATATTATATCTAGAAAAGTGGTGGAACAAATTATAATTTATTGAGTTTTAAAACATGTGTTTGACAGTATGTATGACAGTATAAACTGTTGTATTAAAGTTGACATGGAGGAAATCACTGTGTCACACTTAAAAACAAGGATGCAATGCCTATTTTCCTTATAAATATACTTCCTTTTTATACACATGCCATAAAATCTAAATTCACAGGATATATTTATGAGATTTATTTTATATTATAGCTTCCTACACTTTCTACAATCTATGAATTGAACTGTAAAACATCAGTTGATTCCATGGTGTGAACCAAATCAGTGTATAGTACAGTGGTGAATATTTAGGATGCGGAACCAAATGCTAAATACATACTCTTTTTCTCTCTCTCTCTCTCTCACACACACACACCCCTGCCATTTAACCGGTCATCAATCTGATAACTAGAAACATATATTGTACATTTAATACATTTAGTTTCTTATATATAGTATACAATATATAGATATTTTGTATTCCAGTAGATAGGGTACATTAGTAGACAGGTTTTCTTTTCAACAGGTCTATGAATATATGTTCAGAGTAGAACATAGAAATATTTAGAGTGATATAAATATTTAGAACAAGAAATATTTAGAGTGATATAAATTGAAGAAGACAACTCAGTGCAAATCTGTAAGAAATATTTGGAATGAAGATCATTATTATATTTTGCCACATGTAAATATACATGTGACTTTTACTAATATGTTTTACATTATTTTTCATGATTTCTATTTATTTCTATTCTACTTTCATGATTTCTATTATTTTTCATGAAATCCACAATAATTGCTTTTCCAAAGAAAATAAATTCAATATTAATTCTTATGTGGAAATTTTAGAAAATTTTGTATACTCTAATAATGCCTTATTATTCTTATTAAAGTTACCTTAATGCTTATTATTTCATGGTCATTAAATTACAAAGAAGAAAAAAACTGTAAAGATACATAAATATCCACTTGTAGTGAAGTGAAAAGGAAGGAAAACCTTTTCATGGGGATGTAAATAGACTAGTCACATTCTGAAATATAGTTTTAAAAAGGAGAGTTTTTAGAAAGTAACAAATTTTTCTTTCATTGTATTTTTTCAGGCCTACTACTCATGATTTTGAGGAATAATATCTATTCTAATAACTATTAGTTTATACTAAGCAGAAAATTATATTTTGTTTATTCTTTAAACAGTAAATGTTGAGAGTATTGGTCAGAAAACCTTAATCTTTCTAAATGTCAGATAATCCCCACACAATGCTCTCCAATTGAGATTCTAAATAAAATGTTTTGGTAAACTGAAGATACAGAGAATTAGAAATTAAAAGTTTATTTAAAGCATGAGTTCTGGTTCTAGACTGACTGAATTAAAACTCTGGTTCTATTATTTTTTACTTGTGTAAACTTGGGGAATACACTTACTCACTTTTTGGCTATTTGTTCATTTATAAATGGATTAAAATAAATTTCTGGAGATATTTTTAGTTGTCTCACTGGATAAGTGGCTCTTATTGGTATTTACTGGATAATAGCTAGAGATGCTACACATCCTACAGTTTACAAGGCAGTTGCCTACAACAAAGAATTATACAATGCTATTGAATGGCAATAGTGTTGCTGTTGAGAAACAGTGATTAGAAGAGAATTTATGATTTGATGTCATGGTAATTTAAAGGAATAGATTCTAGAGTGTGTGTGTGTGGGTATATATATATTTTCTTCTAGTTATATAACATATAATTAGAAGAGTAATACCATTTGATATTTGTGGTATTTGCATAAAAATATAAAATGGAGAAAATTTAAGAACCAGTAAGATCAAAGAAAATGAAAAATTTTAGGAAACAAAATGCTTTCCTTCACTACTAAAAAGAAAAATCCAGTAAGATTCTATACTTTGCTACACTGATTAAAAGAAGTCAATATTAAATAAGAATATTATAATCATGACAAATCCTCAGAATGGACCAAAAATTGAAAAAAAAACTACACAAATTTCTTCTAAAAAATCAGAATATGAGATCAACATACTTTATTTGATGAAAAATCCTTTGCCAAAATCTATAAGGAAACAGAAAAACTCTGTAAGATAGCACTTTGCACTGAGTATACTCAAGCCAGAATTTGTAGATATGCAAAACACACTCTTACAGGATTATTTTAAACTCAGAACAGAAATGATCAAAATATATACACACGAAAAATGAAAGCTTCTTAAACTCAGACAATAATTAAAAAGATAAACAACTCAGAAATAGGAAATAATAAGGTGACTAAGGAGAAATTAAAATTTGATAAAGGGTATTGGATAAAAAAGATAAAGAATAAAGTGATTTTTTTTAAGTGTTAAACATTTCTGAAAATTCGGTAAAAAGGAAAACAGAAAAAGAGTAACATTTGTATAACTGACGTCCCTGGGAAATGTAAGGGAGGAGAAGCAAAAACTAATCAATATAACAGAACTAATGTCTGAAACTAACCTTCCAGAAATTAAAGACTTGAGTCTTGGTATTGAAAAGAGCCAGGAGTCACCTGTAAATATTATCCTAGAACAATCATCTACAGTATAGAACCTAGGGAAAAAGAAGAAGAAGAAGAAGAAGAAGAAGAAGAAGAAGAAGAAGAAGAAGAAGAAGAAGAAGAAGAAGAAGAAGAAGAAGAAGAAGGAGAAGAAGAAGAATGAGGAGGGGGAGGAAGGGGAGGAGGAGGAGGAGGAGGAGAAGAAGAAGAAAGAAAGAAAGAAAGAAAGAAAGAAAGAAAGAAAGAAAGAAAGAAAGAAAGAAAGAAAGAAAATACTAGATTTTGAGATAAAGAAAAACAAAAACAATTCTCAGAATGCTAGGCAAAAATCAAATAACATACAAGAATAAAATAATCAGAATGACAATAAACATGTAAAAACATAAGGAATTCTGTACCCATAAAATTGTCTTGAGAAATGTCCTGGAGGTTGCACTTTACCCAACAAGACAGGACTGGGAAAACTTTGGCAAAAGGACTATTGTGAGCACTTAATATTTATGTATTAGTATATTTTAGACTAAATAAAAGATGATTATGATGTTGTAGGTCTAATGCACAAATGCATATGCTTTGACAAAATAATGTAACTAAGAAACAAGTGTAGTAGAGAGGAAAACAGGGAAGAGCAATTTCATTGATTTTTTATACGAAGTAGATGAGATTTAAAATGTACCATTTAGAGGTCCGTTGGTGGGTTAGTCAGTAAAGTGACCAACTTTTGATCTCAGCTCTGGTCTTGATCTCATGAGTTCAAGCCCTGTATGGTTTCCATGCTGGGCACCATTTAAAAATGGTAAATAGTTAAAAACAAAACAGAAAACTTCATGTCTTAAGTTACAATTATAAATATAAGCACTAGAATAAAAATACAAGCCTTCTTAAAACCTTTAATTTAATACACATCTGGTAAAGAAAGAAACAAGGCACATATAACATATTATATATAATTATGAAACAATATGAAGCAGAGATCAAATTTATTAGCCATATAGGAGTTAGGAATAGGAATAGGAATTTCCATTGGTTTCAACAACAACAACAAAAATTAAACAATTTTTAATTGGGCTCACAAAGGAAAATGTAACTGATCTGTATAAAAGAGGTAAACCTATTAAAAAAGAATCAGAAATGCTAAAGTAGAAGAGTAGCCAAAGGTATACCTGAAAGACAGAAACCAGAATAAAGTAGGGCTACTGAACTTGATATTTAAAATAAAGTACCCAGGGGTACCTGGGTGGCTCTGAAAGTTAAGCATCTGACTCTTGATCTCAGCTCAGGTCATGATCTCAGAGTAATGAGATCGAGCCCCAGTTGGGCTCTGTGCTCAGCATGGAGTCTGCTTGTCCCCCTCCTTCCGCATCTACAGCCCACGCCCCCACTACCTCTCTTCTCTCTCTCTCTAAAATAAATAAATATTTAAAAATAAATAAAATATAATTCAAGGCAAAAAGTATTAAATGTTAAAAGAAAAGAACATTTTGGGGCACCTGGGTGGCTCAGTGGGTTAAGCCTCTGCCTTTGGCTCAGGTCATGATCTCAGGGCCCTGGGATGGAGCACCTCATCAGGCTTTCTGCTCCTAGCAGGGAGCCTGCTTCCCCTTCTCTCTCTGACTGCTTCTCTGCCTACTTGTGATCTCTCTTTCTCTGTGTCAAATAAATAAATGAAATCTTTTTAAAAAAGAAAATAAAATAAAAGTACATTTTAATGCTAAAGGTTATAATTCACAATGAAAATTTAATGCGCATCGATATTTATGGACTGAATTATCCAGAATTTATCTTTATGATGGAAAAGCTACAAAAAAAGCAGTGTAACATATGTAGAAATATACTAATGCTAGGAGAATCCATGAAGCAAAAATGAAGTGAACAACACAGCAGATAAACAAGTGCAAAAAAGACCGAAATGTAATCAATAAAATAGATGTCGTAGCTATATATCAACCTTAATTTTCAATATTTGAAAAGATACTTTCTTATCAATAAAAAGCAGATACTCTATGGCAAACACTGCTGGTGGCTGTTCTCACACTTTTATTATTATTCATTTCCCTATAAATTGGGTCACATGATTACCATGACCAATACAGTCAGTAGGTTATAAGGCAATTTTGCATGGGATTTCCAAGATACCATTCTTGCTGTTATTGTATAATTTTGTTCTTTTAATTTTCTCAAGGAAAAAGCCTAGTATTTTTTTTAAACATCTTGCATTTTACCTTTTCGAAATCAGAATCATGAAGCTGCAGGAACCTTTATAGCAGCATAGAAATAAATGGCAAAGTTAAAAATGTTAGAGCAAAAAGGTGTAGGAGGCTCCAATATTTGCAACACTGCAAAGCCTCCACCACTTCTGGACCACCTATTTGAAGAGACATTTTGTTATGTAAGAAGAAAAAAATCCTTATTTGTTTCAACCCTTCAAGTTGAATATACATTATTTGTGCTATAATCAAACATAGTGTTAAATGATATAACTTAATAACTACAACTACCTTCTGTTTGTAGATGTTCAATTTTATATATATTAGGTTAGCAGATAGACTGACTTCAGTAAAATCAGAGGTTCTAAGAAACATCAGTGATCTGTGAAATTTTTATATTAAACTCCCTTCAGATACTATACTGATTTCCCTTTGAGATGTTAATGCTCAGTTTTGAAGTGTTCTGCTTTGGAAGAAAAGTAGGGGTCTTTGAAGTGTCCTGTGTTTTCTTCAGAACTGTGAATTACCAAACGAGAATTTCAGTTCACATGGTTGTTTCTCTTGGAAAATTTGCTTTTCATTCTGCTCAACTGACAATTAGCAACAATATGATAGGGATTAATCCCTGTTTTTTACATAACCTCACTACTGTAAATAACTCTTTTACTTAATTCTTTGTAGAATATTCCCTCAAGTATTTATCCTGTTCATTAAACTTTCTCATAGTTTAGCTGAGAGGACCAAGTAGCAAAACAAAGATATTTTTCTTCTTATTCCTAAGCAATTGCTATGAAAATCAGGTTTAATTTCAGTCTAATTCAATATTCAAAATACATACTAAAATGTATTTGAAATGATAATTATGCTTAATATATGGATTAAACTTGTTGTTTCTTTGAATATGAAACTGTGAAAATATAAAATTTCTATTTGTTTTTATCCCTCAGCATTCTTCCTTTATCTGACTTATTTCCTTAATTAAACTAAAAACATAAGAATTAAGGGATATATATTATCAAAGACTATCGATGGAGAGTAGTTTTAGATACTAACAAATTTTAAAGGTTTTCTCTATGACCTCTCATCTACTTTATATAGATGATAAAATTAAAACAGAAATAAATAGGGGAACAAATAGCTGAAGCAGGATTACAACAGTGACAGGAGTCACAACATATTTTGGTTAAAACATACTATCCTTTCAGGGTTGAAATTGTGAGCTTAAAATGATAGCAAGATTGAAAAAAAATTTCCAGCAGTTGCAAAGATATTGGGATTTAAGTAGGCTTCAGCAATTTTGAGAAAGAGATATTGAGTTACACATGGCATACATGGAAATACATTAAGCTTTGAGAAATGGAGATTATTAGGACTTATGAAAGAAAATTGAAAACTATAAAATCTATTGAGAGTATAACATTCTATCCGGTGTGGAAGGAATGTTTAAGATAACCCTGAATATGTCCTGAGTTTGGTGAATAATACATATCCCAGCATTTTAGTGCCTTTAAGGAAAAAAAAAAAAGAAAGAAGAGGAAGAAAGAACAATGGAGAAGCATAGGTATGCTACTTGCAAACCAGTATCTCTTTTGATGAAAATACTTCTATTTGTTTAATTAATGTAAGAGAAAAGATGCCAAGAATTTTTTCTTTGAAATATATTTCCCATCTCTCTTTCAAAGTATGTGCATAAATTTATATTCAAATATATTAATAATTTTTGATGACATTTAAGATAATGGAAGTCTGAATATATCAGCTTAGAATAGAATCCTTTTCCCCAAGCATTGCTGCATTAATTCATCACATATTTATTCAACCTCTAACTATCTGTATGCATGAGACACATCCATGAGCAACGCAAATGAAGATCCCTTCCATCTTATATAATGAAAGAATAGGACAGACAGATAGCAAGAAGAGATAGATAATAAATAGTAAATATTAAGTTAGCAAAGCATGTAGTATGCATGAAGTTGATAAGATCTTTGGGAGTAAAAAAGTATAAAAAGAACATGCAAGAGACATTAGGCATGTTGTAAATATTTAATCCACTGGTATCATCATTTACTTTCTCTTATAAATTAGATTATAACTTGGATTATAGCAGTTCCAATGATATCAACGACATGACAACAGAACAAAACCAACCAACCAACCAACCAACCAACCAAACCTCTCAGTAAACACTAAGATGACAATTGAAAAAAAATTGAGAGGATAGTGGTTTGTTCTGCTTGAGGAGAATGTGGTTTAAGATGAAGTGGATATCCATTCTCCTGTCAATAATATAGCAACTAATTATTCTACAGTGGATCTAAATCACAAGCACCAGACCATAGATAACTATTTCAAATATATTTTATAATAAGACAAAAACAGGCTAAAACACTCTGTCTTAAAACTGACTAAAAGAAAAAGGGGAAGTGGGAATTACTATATAGAGTATTTCTTAAAAAAAAAAAAATTAGGAAGGATCAGTAGAGGGGCTCCCAGGTGGCTCAGCTTTAAGCATCTGACTTTGGCTCAGGTCATGGTCCTGGCATTGAGACCCACATCAGGCTCCCTGCTCAGCAGGAAGCCTGCTTCTTCTCCCTCTCCCACTCTCCCTGATTGTGTTCCCTCTCTCACTATGTCTCTCTCAAAAAAATAGATAAAATCTTAAAAAAGAAGAAGAAGAAGAAGAAGAAGAAGAAGAAGAAGAAGAAGAAGAAGAAGAAGAAGAAGAAGAAGCAGGGAGCCTGATGTGGGGATCAATCCCAGGACCCTGGGATCATGACCTGAGCCGAAGGTAGAGGCTTTAACCCACTGAGCCACCCAGGCACCCCCAATCAGTACAGTATTGAAGCATCACACACATGCTTAATTAAAGAATCTAGATAACATTTTAAATGAATTATTCCTCGTGAACATTGCAAAGTTGATTTCTACCTATCACTGAATTTATTTAAAAGAGATAAAATAATGTTATGAGTATAGGTAGTTTACTGAGGTATGATGTATCTGATAAGTAGCACATTTCAAAAATGAGACATGGCATTCAAAAGTTTTAAGTCAATGAGAGGAAAAAGCTCATCTTGAATCTGAAAAAGCAGATTTGGATTTTCAAAAAGGTAATTTATAAGCACATCTTAGCTACTATGAAGTTTTCACCACTGATAATGAAATCATTTTCCAGGAGTTTGCAAAATTCTTCTCCAGCAAATATTAGAAAATCAAGTGCCTAAGAGTTTAAACATAAAATACATAGAATTACTAGTTGTATGATTTCATAAAATAAAAGAGGTAATCTGACTGGTTCTATCATTATAGAAATATAGGCTTCAGTTATTAAAGTCATTTCTTAGTGTAAAGTTATGTTATTTTCACAAAGGAAATAAAACATGTGGCTAGAAAGTCTTTATTATAATACTGCCTCCCAGATTAATTTTAAAGAAATATATTTACCAGATTAATTAAAACATAAAACCTCATTAGAGTTTATTTTAAATTATTTGATAATGATAGTGTTATTAATCTGTATTTTAAATCTATAACAGGCAATAATTATTTAAAGAATAATAAGATTTATCTTGAAATATTTTCCATATATTTTTCATTTTTTTTTTTTTTAAAGTAAGCTCTACACCCAACATAGGGCTTGAACTCTTGACCCTGAGATTGCCAGTCTCATGTTCTGCTGACTGAGCCAGCCTGGTGCCCCTCTTGAAATCTTTTAAAATCAATTGATGAGAATAGACCAAATTTAATCTCAGTAAGACATTTTATTTTATAAATGTCATCTGGTGAATAATATCTGCAGATTTTCTAGAAAGTAAATCTTAAAAGAAATACCTAACACAGTATACTATGACTACTTTGTATTAACTCCACGAGAGTAGACTTGCTATTTAAGAAATATGTGTAAATGTTGAGAAGATGTCTGTGGTTCCATTGAGTTAGATAAAAAGGCTGAAGGTAGTGTTTCAAGGGGCATACCAAATCTGAGACCACTATATAGCAATAATGAACAAATAGGATTTAGTGGTTTTAAAAATACAAACCAAGGGTTTCAGAAGGCAGGAGTTTGGGAGGATGGGGGACCAAGGTGATGGCTATTAAGGAGGGCATGTGTGGTGAGGAACACAGAGTGTTATACACAACTAATGAATAGTTGATCACTACATGCAAAACTACTGATGTACTATATGGTGGCTAATTGACCATAATAATAAAAAAAATTAAATTTTTTTAAAAAAACTCAAAAAGACTAAGTTCAGAAAGCTTCTAGGATGATGAACACATAGAGATTTGAAAAACTGGTACACCTGGAAGCCCATGTCCTTTCCCTCTCTTGCCTGTGTTTCTCTTCATCTGGCTGTTCATATATTTTATCATATCCTTTAATAAACTGTAAAATTTAAAAAAATATATTTCAGGAAGAGGAAAAATAAATTATAGGAATGAAACACTCACCTTTGATTCAATAATAGTTTTTGAAAATTTCAGTCAATTTTCACTAATTTATTCATCTGCATATTCTTTCTTTATGGAAATAATTTTTTTAAATGCTGAATTAGAAAAAGCATACTTTTTTCTCAAAGTAATAAATTTCTAAAAAAAATCCAGTTTCTAACTTCATTAATTCTATACTTATGTATATATGTATGTATGTATGCATGTATGTATTTAGAGTAGAGCTGACACACAGTGTTACATTAGTTTCATGTGTACAACTTAGTGATTTGGCAAGTTTATACATCATGCTGTGTTCACTCCAAGTATAGCTACATCTGTCCCATTATGTCACTCTTACAATATCATTGACTGTATTTATTATACATTCCTTTTTTTTCCTGTGACTTACTCATTACATAACTGAAGGCCTGTACCTCCTTCTCCTCTTTGCCTATTTTGCCCCACCCTCTACCATCCTCCCTTCTGGCAACTACCAGTTTATTCTCTGTATTTATAGTTCTGAATCTAGCTGCTTTTTATTCATTTTTTTAGTTTTCCATATATTACTGGGATTATGTTATTTCTCTTTCTCAGTCTGGCTCATTTCACTTAGCATAATATCCTCTAGATCCATCCATGTTATCGCAAATGATGAGCTTTCATTGTTTTATATGACTGTGTTGAGTTGTAGAAGTTCTTTCTGTATTTTGTGATTAATCTCTTATAGCACATATCATTTGCAAATATCTTCTCCCATTTAGAAGGTTGTCTTTATGTTTTCTTTCTTTCTTTCTCTTTCTTTCTTTCTTTTGATCTTTAAATTTTTTATTTTTTATAAACATATATTTTTATCCCCAGGGGTACAGGTCTGTGAATCGCCAGGTTTACACACTTCACAGCACTCACCAAAGCATATACCCTCCCAATGTCCATAACCCCACCCCCTTCTCCCAACCCCCCTCCCTCTTCTCCCAACCCCCCTCCCCCCAGCAACCCTCAGTTTGTTTTGTGAGATTAAGAGTCACTTATGGTTTGTCTCCCTCCTAATCCCACGCCATTTGCGACAACATGGATGGAACTAGAGCGTATCATGCTTAGCGAAATAAGTCAAGCAGAGAAAGACAACTATCATATGATCTCCCTCATATGAGGAAGTGGTGATGCAACATGGGGGCTTAAGTGGGTCTTTATGTTTTCTTAATAGTTTCCTTTTCTGTGCAAAAGCTCCTTATTTTATTGTAGTCCCATAGTTTAATTTTGCTTTTGTTTCTATTGCCTTAGGAGACATATCTAAAAAAATGTTTCCATGGCCGATGTCAGAGAAATTCCTGCGAGTTCTCTTCCAGGATTTTTATGGCTTCAGATCTTACGTTTAGATCTTTAATCTATTTGAGTTTATTTTTGTGTATGGTGTTAGCATTGTTCGGCATTCTTTTGCTTATAGCTGTCCATTTTTGTCAAAACTATTTATTGAAAACACTCTCTTCTCCCCATTGTATATTTTTGCCTCCTTTGTCATAGATTAATTGACGTATATATGTGGGTTTACTTCTGGAGTCTCTACTCTGTTCTGTTTTTGTGTCAGGACATTACAGTTTGGATTACTACAGCTTTGTAGTGTATCTTGAAATCTGGAATTGTGATACCTCCAGCTTCATTCATTCTCAGGAATGCTTTGGCTATTTGGGGTCTTCTGTGGTTTCATACAAAGTTTAGTATGAGCTCTTCTAGTTTTGTGAAAATTGCTACTGGTATTTTGATAAGGATTGCTTTGAATATGTACATTACTTTGAGTAATATGGACATTTTTTTTTTATAAACATATATTTTTATCCCCAGGGGTACAGGTCATTTTGACCATATAAATTCCTCCAGTCCATGAACAAGGAGTATCTTTCCATTTGTTTGTATCATCTTCAATTTCTTTAATTAGTATTTTATACTTTTCACAGTACAAGTCTTTCATCTCTTTGGTTAAGTTCATTCCTATGTATTTATTCTTTTTAGTACAATTGCAAATGGTGCTTTAAAAAAAATTCTCTTTCTGTGTTTTCATTGTTAGTATATAGAAATGCTACCTATTTCTGGATATTAATTTGTATCCTGTCACAATTGCAAATGGTGCTTTAAAAAAAATTCTCTTTCTGTGATTTCATTGTTAGTATATAGAAATGCTACCTATTTCTGGATATTAATTTGTATCCTGTCACTTTACTGAATTTATTTATCAGTTCTGGTAGTTA
This sequence comes from Mustela nivalis, assembly GCF_964662115.1. Taxonomy (NCBI): domain Eukaryota; kingdom Metazoa; phylum Chordata; class Mammalia; order Carnivora; family Mustelidae; genus Mustela; species Mustela nivalis. The sequence continues at coordinate 86,852,843 of NC_139020.1, forward strand.
TTTTGTGGAGTCTATAGGATTTTCTATGTGTAGTATCATGTTGGCTACAATTAGTGAAAATTTGATTTCTTTTACCAATATAGATGCCTCTTATTTCCTTTTCTTGTCTGATTACTTCCACTACTATGTTGAATAGAAGAGGCAAGACTGGACATCCCTGTCTTATTCCTGATCTTAAAGGGAAAGTTTTCAGGTTTTTAACATTGAGTAAGATGTTAGCTATTGGTTTTTCCTTTGTGGCCTTTATTATGTTGAGGTATATTTCCTCTAACCCCATTTTGTTGAGAGTTTTTATCATGAGTAGATGTTGAATCTTATCAAATTATTTTTCTGCATCAGTTGAGGTGATCATATAATTTTTATCCTTTGTTTTGTTGATATGGTATATGACATTGATTAATTTTCAAATATGAAACCATCCTTACATCCCAGAAATAAATCCCACCTGATCTTAGTGAAAGACCTTTTTAATGTATTATTATATGTGGTTTGCTAATATTTTGTTGATGATATTTACACTTATCTTTATCAGGTATATTGGCCTGCAGTTACCTTTTTTGTAGTCTTTGTCTTGTTTTTGTTTCATGTAATATGGTCTCATAGAATGTATTCCCATTGAAAGTAATTATTGATAGCTATATGCTTATGACCGTTTTTTAAAATTTTTTCTGTGTTGTTATTGTTATTGTTGTTATTGTTTGTAGGTCTTTGTTTTCTTTTCTTGCTTTATTTCTCTGTGATCAGTGAGTATCTATAATGTTTTGTTCGGCTTTCTTTCTATTTTTTGTGTATCTATCATGGGTTTAAGATTTATGGTTATCATGAGTCTCATATATGACATCCTAATTTAAATAGCAGATCATATTAATTTGATGGTCATTTAAAAAATGGTGATCACTTAAAAAAAACTTTGTTTCTTTTTTCCCCTTTTTTTCCTTTTCTTCTTTGTATTCCCTTTTATTTTTTTCTCCACATTTTATGTATATTTTGTCATATTTTACAACTTTTTATTAATGTCTGATTATGTCTGATTATGGCCATTTCTTTTCCACTTAAAGAAGTTCCTTTAACATTTTCTATAAAGCTGGTGTAGTGGTGGTAAACTACTAAATCTTTTGTTTGTCTGGGAAACTATTTCTCCTTCAAATCCGAATGATAATCTTTTTGTGCAAAGTATTCTTGGTTGTAGGTTTTTTTGTTTTGTTTTGTTTTTGTTTGTCCTCTCCCCCTTCAGCTTTTTGAATATATTATACTACTTTCTTCTTTCTGGCTTGCAAAGTTTCTGCTGAAAAATTGGTTGACAGTCTTATATGTTTTCTCTTGTAGGTAAATTTTGTTTATCTCTTTCTGCTTTTAAGATTTTCTTTTTATCTTTAAAATAGATTAATTATTATATACCATTGTGTAGACATCCTTGTGTTCATCTTGTTTGGAGATCTTGGTGCTTCTTGGACTGGGATGTCTTTTACAAGCCTCCCTCCAGTTTAGGAATGTTTTCAATTATTATTTGTTTAAATAAGTTTTCAACACCTTTCTCTCTCTCTTCTTTTTCTACAACCCCTGTAATATGAATGTTTGTTCACTTGATATTGTCTAAGAGATCTCTTAATCTATCCTCATCTTTTAAAACTTTCTGTTTTTGCTGTTCAGTAGTTGTTTGGTGTCTGTTACCCTGTCTCAGAATGCTCATGCATTCTTCTGAATCCTCAAATCTACTGTTGATTCCCTCTAGTTATTTTTTTTTTAATTTCAGTTCTTATATTCTTCAGCTCTGCCTTGTCCTTTTAAATATTTTTTTCTCTTTATTAAAGGTTTTACTGAGTTCTTCCATTCTTTCCTCTACCCCAGTATCTTTATGATCATTTCTTTAAGTTATTTGTCAGGCATATTGCTTATCTCTGTTTCATTTAGTTCTTTTTCTGATTTTTTTTCTTGTTTTTTCTTTTAGAGCATATTCCTCTGTCTCCTCATTCTGCTTTACTTTCTGTGTTTGTTTCTATCAATTAGATAAAATAGTCACTTCTCTTATACTTGGAGGAGTGGCCTTGTGTAAGTTATTCACTTTGCAGACTATGTGTGCTTGGTGACTTTTGCTGTCTGGCTGGAGCTATAGCTGTATATGATCATTACTCTTTTAAACCATGGATGTGTCTCTGTCTCTTTTGCTATTCTCTTGGTATTTTCTCTATCTTTGGTTGTCCAGTAGTTCTTCAGTCATCCTCAGTTCTTCTTCAAGAGGAATTGTTCTAGTAATAGGTGTAATTTGGTGTCTTTCCCATGAGGTGAGTTCAGAGTCTTATTACATCCATCTTAAAAAGAACTTTCCCAATTATGTACCTTTTAAAATTACAACACAGTCTACAGGATAGTTCAATAAATGAAGTATTTAGAGAAGCCAAAATATACCTTAAGACATGTTTACAACTGCAACACACACATTTAATATTCCCTTTTTCCAGTATGCAGATCACATGTACTTTTCAAGGTCACTGTGATGTCCCTGCTTCTTCCAAATAGATATTCTGGCTGATATTAACTTCCTCTTAGCTTATATTTTGTAGAAAAAACATTGTTATCCTTTTATGGCATTAATCACTTTTTACTATGCACTGTAAGCATTTGTGTATTTCTCTGATCCTTTCTAATGTTCCAGAAATCTTTCAAAAACAATAAGCTTAACTGAAATTTAAAATTTCATATGCATGTATTTGATGCTATTGATACATTTAAAAGATAGTAACATATTTGTAAGTTATGAAGTGTAACACAAAGGACAGAAGAAACAAACAAATAAAGGAACTACTAAAATTAAAAAGGCTAACACTATAAATAACTAACACTATAAATAACTTGAACCTGTTTTACCTTATCCTACTTTCCTAACTTTGTTGATCAAGGATGTACAAAAGTTTGTGGTTTTTATTCTTTTATACCTTATAAAAATAATATGTAATTGTATCACTATGCAATATAGTGTTTGTTTGCCTTTTCTGTTTTCAAAATTTTGTAAATGGTATCATAATTTACATAGTATTTGTGGCTTGCAATTTTACCTTGGGCATTTTGACTCAATGATTTACTGCCACAGATCTATAGACTATACAGGTTACTGTTTATAGTATTATTTTTCATTTACTTGTTATTAAAATATTTCTTTTCATATTTTGCTATGTAAACATTATTATACAGTTTTCCTGGAGCAAATTTACACTGATTTCCCTCCCTAGATTGTGTAGACAAGAATGGAGTTGTTGGAGGCATAGTTTAAGTGACCACATTTTTAAAAGTTGTTCTATCAATTTAGCATTCTTAGTAACGGTGTATAAAAGTTGACCAACATCCTCACCAATATGTATCATTATCAAACTTAAATTCTGACCAATCTAGTGGATATATAATGTTATTTAACTGTGATCTAAATTTGCATTTCTGTGATTAACATTGAAGCTGAACATTTTTTTCATGTGGGTACTTTTCCTGACTCTATTTGTAAAATTCCTGTTCATGTAATTTACCTATTTTTCAATTTGGTTGTTATTTGTTTGTAGACATATTGGAATCATGATAAACTCTGAGTGGTGGAATAATGGTTGCTCGATATGCTGCAAATGTCCCCTCTCAACATATGGATTGTCTTTTCATGCTCTTTAAAATGTGTTTTAACTATAAGTGGTTTTTCATTCCAATTAATCTGAATAATTCAGTCTCTTTCTTTATGATTAGAGCTTCAGAGTTCTTAAAAAAAACACTCATATGTACTTATTTTAAAGATGTGCTGTATATTACTTTAGATTTTTAAAATTGTGTTTTATTTGTAATTGTTTAATCCATTGAAAATTAATATTTATATACAGTATGAGGTAGGTCTCCAGTTTCACTTCTCTACATGGATAACCAGTTGTCTCAAAGCATTTATCTGTTAGTCTCTCCTTTTCCCTGTGATCTACATTGCCATCTTTATCATAAACAAATTTTCTGAGTTTTTTCTGGGTTGTTGGTTCTCATGATCAGTTGCCTATCCTCGGATTATACCACATGGTCTTCATTACTTTTAACCTAATAACAGGTAAAAATTAATATCAGTAGAAATGGTCCTATCCCACCTCAATCCAAGAGCATTGCTTTTTTTTTTTCCTCAAAGGTATTCATTTATCTTTTTGCCTTTTTTTTTTTTTCATATACATTTTAGAATCCTTTGTTAAGTTTCTTTTTAAAAAAAAAAAACCCTGGTGAAATTTGAGGATTTTCTTGGAATCACAATGAATTTATAAATTAATTATCTGAAATCAAAACCACAAATGCTGTGAGTCTCATTATTTAGGCCATTTTTTACTGATTTTAATGATACATTTTTTTCTAATTAATAACATAAATATTTTCTTATATATTACTATCTACCTTAACTTTTGGTATTATTGAAGTATTATCATTTTCAATTATAGTTTTAACTATTTTGGGTCTTATTACAAAGTCCGTTGTTTTGTACAATTGGTTATATTTTATAGAGTGAAATATTTGTTTTCTTTAGCTAGATGTATTTAGTTAATACTATATTAACATTTTAATTTTTTAAAGATTTATTTATTTAAAGAGAGAGAGAGTGAGGGTACACATGAGCAATGAAGGGGCAGAGGGCAGAGAGAGAAGCTTAAGCAGGCTCTCTATCGAGCCTGGAAACCAACGAGGGGCTTGATCCCAAGACCCTGAGGTCATCACCTGAGGCAAAATCAAGAGCTGGCCACTCAACTGACTGAGCCACAAAGCACCCCATATTACATTAATATTTTAAATATATCTCTAAGTCCTGCAATTTTTCTTTCTCATCATATCATAATGTGGTAGTTATATCAAGATTCTTTTGTTTCATGAAGGAGATAGAGGAAATAATCCTCTTCTTAGAATATGCTGAATATGGTGCCTGGGTGGCTCAGTTGGTTAAGCCACTGCCTTTGGATCAGGTCATGATCCCAAGGTCATGGGATCCGTGAGTCCTGCATCGGGCTCCTTGCTCAGTGGGGAGCCTGCTTCTCTCTCTGCCTCTGCCTGCCTCTCTGCCTGTTTGTGCTCTCTCTCTCTCTCTCTCTGATAAATAAATAAATAACATCTTTTTTTAAAAAAAGAATATACTGAATAATTTATATTTGAATCTGATGATTTGATTTATTTGAGCATTCACAGGAATTTATTTAAGAAGGTATTTAACCTGGGGTTCTTTGTGGGAACATTTCAACTGCTGATTTTTCTCTTTAATGGTTATAAGAAAAATCAAGCTTTGTATTTCTGCTTGAGTTAATATTGCTACCATTTTCCCCAAGAACCTATAATCTAATTAAGTATTCAAATGTATAGATGTAAGATTATTGTAGCATTCTTTTACTATAACTTTAATCTCTGCTATAATTTAATCTGATTTTATTTTCTAGGATTATTTATTTTACCTAGTATTTTCATGATTGAACTTTAAAATTTAATCATATTTTTTCTTATACTCATGAATTAGAAATGCCTTTATTAACCTCCAACAAATGGGTAATGTATTTCTAATTTATTACAGATTTATTGTTCTTTGTTCATAGAACATCATCTACATAATACAGGGTATTTGAAAAATTGTTTGATGGTCCTGTCTTTTGTTAAAATGTTCTGTGTGGCTTTTGAGTCATAGGTTTTCTTTAATTTGGTTGTGCCAGAATCTACATTTTTTTTAAGATTTTTTTTTTTTTAATTTGACAAAAAGAGAGAGGAAAAGAGCAAGCACAAACAGGGGGAGCAACAGAGGGAGAGGGAGAAGGAGACTCTCCAGTGAGCAAGGAGCCCAATGTGGGGATTGATCCAGGACCTTGGGTTCGTGACCTGAGCCAAAGGCAGATGCTTAACTAACTGAGCCACCCAGGTGACCCAGAATCCACATATTTTTTAAAAAATTATATCTCTGTATCTGTTCTTCAGATCTTTACTGTGTATCATTTTTCTGCCTGTAGTTTTATGAACAAATTAAAACCTGTTTTTAAATCTACCTTTAAAATGGTGGGTCATTGTGTAATATGATAATGTTTATGCCATGGGTTGTGAGTCAGTTCCTTAAATACAAGTAATTGTAGAAAGTAAATTAAAATTTTCTCATATGTAATTAATATTTCTATTCCCTAAAAATGTCTTGTGTTTTAAAATCCCATTTTTTCTGATATTTACAGTTACACTTGCCTTGTTTTCTATCATATGGATCTTGTATATATGATATTTTTGATTTATAGGCTTTATTATTTTTGAGTAGTTTTAGTTTTACAGAACAAAATTGAGCTGAAAGTACAGAACTTTCATGCATTCTCTTACCTCTTCTCCCCACACAGTTTTCCCTATTACTAACATTTTGCATTAATATGGTACATTTGCAACATCATGGAGCACCTAGAAGATATTATGCTAAGTGAAATGAGTTAGACTGAGCAACACAAATACCATACAATGTTATTTATATGTGAAAGCTAAAAAAACAAATAAACAAAAAGAAGCAAAATCAGAACTATAAATATTTAGCAACATTTAAATGAGAGTAACTTGTAAATTGAGTAAGAGTAGTAATAAATAATTATAATTAATACATAATAATAAGTAGAAAGAGTAAACTTGTAAATTGAAATTAACCAAATGAGAGTAACTAAATGAAGTAACTTGATTTAAACATTTTTTGTTCTTTTTTTCCACGAGATTATATAATAGAAACTTTATGCTTTATTTAAAGGAATTATGATTATTTAAATAAAAACATGAAAATAATGCTAATAGGATATATAATTTCAAAACCAGTGATGGAATACAGTGTTGCAAAACAATCTAAATAAGTCAGTTACATTTAATGCATCTCACCCTGTTTTATAACTGTGTAATATTCTATAACACACACACAGATACACACACCCTATATTGTGTATGTGTGTACATATGTATACATTTATATACACACCACAGCTTTCATATTCATTGGTGACAGATGGTAGCTACACTTGTGGTGAGCATAGCATAACATAAAATTTCAATCACTATGTTGTACACTTGAAACTAATGTAACATTGTGTGTCAACTATACTTAAATTAAAACAAAAAATTGGATGTTGACTAGTAAGCAGTATTTTAAAATAAATATTATTTTGAAATATAAGAAAAACATGAGTACACAATTTACAAGTACAGAGTTTGGTGAATTATAACAATATAAGCACATCATTTTACCCACCAAACAGAAAAAGAAAAAAAAATAGAACACTACCAACATTTGAGAACCTCAACCCAATGCCTCATTCTTAGTCATTGCATTTTTTTTTTCTCCACAAAGTCAGCCATTTTCCAGACTTAAATATTATAACACTACAATACAGTGTTTTGCTTCTTTTTGAACTTTATATGAATGAATGAAATCAAGCAATATACACTCTTCATATTTAGCAACTTTTGTTCAATGTTATAATTTCAATACCCATTTATTGGCTTGCTTTCCATTTTATTCTTATATCTCATTTTTTTTTTTTTTTTAGTCTTTTTGTACTCTTGATGGATGTTTTCTTTTGTGGGTTGTTATGTTGCTATGGGCATTCTTATATATATCTTTATGTAAACATCTGCATGCTCCCCTACTTCTATTCATTATGTACTGGTAATAGAATTGTTGTGTCAGAGGATTTGCTTTATCTACAAATAGTAAATCACTTCAAAGCATTTTTTAAAATATTTGCATTCAAGTATCCTCTCACCAGAAATCTATGACAGTAAAATTTACCAATATCCTTTTGAAATGAACTGCTTGTCTTTCAATTTTAGGAACTCTGGTGGGATGTTGTAATATCTCACTGTGGTTTTAATTTGTATTTTATTGATGCTATCAAAGTTGACCAAATTTTTATAAGCTTATTGGGCATTTGTATATCCTATAATGTGAAGTGCCTGTTTAAGGTGTTCCCCACATTTTGTGTTGAACAGTGGTATTTTGCCTGTTATTATTTACAGATATTAATCCTTTATTGTATTTATTAGAAATACATTCTTCCATATCATGTTTTGAATTTTCAGTCTTAAAGTCATTTTTTTTTCTTTTTTGTTTACTTTTTAAAATAAACAGATAGTTCTATAATTTGTCAAGTAAATTACTTATATTTTCATTTATGGTTAATGTTTTTTGTTCTGTTAAAATATTAACCATTACAATGTCACAAAAACATTTCATATGTCATCTTCCAGAGGTTTGATTTTTATCTATTATACATAAATTTACAATCCAATGAATTTCATTTCTTATGTATGATGTGAAATCAGATTCAAGTTACACTGCTTTTCATAAGAATACCCTGTTGAGTTGGCATCATTTACCTAATATGCCTCTCTTTACTGTTTGTACCACATTGGCATAACTCATGTGTCCACATATTTAGGGTTGATTTCTGAACTTTTAATGTAATTACTTTGACCTACCTTTCTGTCCTTGTGCCAATTCTACATTTCCTTAATTACTGTAAGTTCATAATGTCTCAATATTTAATAGTGTAATCCTTCAACCTTATTTATTTTCTTCATTTTTTTCTTGGCTATCATTTCTCTTTTAGACTGTTATAAATTTTTTTTTCAATTAGGGTGTCAATGTCAAAAGCCAAGACAAAAAAAAAAAATGACAAATTGCAAATGTACTTTTTTCTTTTCTTTTCTTTTCTTTTTTAACACAATATTGAGTTTTCCACTTCACCAGAATTGTGACCTTATTTGTATTCAGGTCTTTTAACTTTATATCTGTATTTCCGAGTGTTTCTGTATAGACTTTATGCATATTTTGCCTAGCTTTTTATGCAAAGTTGCAGTTATACATAGTTATATTTTATTATGCATGTACCTTATAATTATATAAGTCTATTATACTTATTATACATAATTATTTTAGTGATATTATAACTTTTATCATGCGAGTGTCATTTTCAAAATGTTTGATTTTTTTTAATTTTTAAATTTTTTTAAAAGATTTTATTTATTTATTTGACAGAGAGAGATCACAAATAGGCAGAGAGGCAGGCATAGAGAGAGGAGGAAGCAGGCTCTCCGCCAAGCAGAGAGCCCGATGTGGGGCTCGATCCCAGGACCCTGGGATCATGATCCAAGGTTGATGTTTTTATATAGAAATATATATCAGGGGCACCTGGATGGCTCAGTGGGTTAAATATTCTGCCTTCTGCTTGGGTCATGATCCCAGGGTCCTGGGATCAAGCCCCACATCGGGCTCTCTGCTCAGCGGAGAGCCTGCTTCCTCCTCTCTCTTGCCTGCCTCTCTGTCTACTTGTGATCTCTCTCTGTCAAATAAATAAATAAAATCAAAAAAAAGAAAAGAAATATATATCTTATATTTTATAATGAGATATATAACATATTTTATAAATATATAACATTTTTACATTGATGTATCTAGTGATCTTATTAAATTCACTTATTACTTCTAGTGGTTATTTTGCAGTTCTTTGGATTTTGTCATATACTGCTATGCAATCAGGACATAATGATAATTCACCTTCTTAATTATTCTATGTATATATATAGAGAGAGCTTGACCTTAATAAATTTTTACCCCATCTGTTTTTTTTTGGTAATAGCCTGAAATCATGTGAATGGCTGTTTGTATAAATAACTGCCTTTGAAGGAGACACTAGACAAGACATGAGGATTAGGTCAAATTTGTACATTAAGGTGAATAGTGTAATGACTATGACTAACATATATTTTACACTTATTGAGATAATTAACTTATTCTGATTTATTTCATTCAGTCCTCACAACAATCTTATGGAAGGCATGGCAGTGATGTTGGAAAGATCATACCAGGTATTTAAAATAACTATTATTGGGGCACCTGGGTGGCTCAGTGGGTTAAGCCTCTGCCTTCGGCTCAGGTCATGATCTCAGGGTCCTGGGATCGAGTCGCGCATCGGGCTCTCTGCTCAGCAGGGAGCCTGCTTCCCCCTCTCTCTCTCTCTGCCTGCCTCTCCATCTACTTGTGATTTCTCTCTGTCAAATAAACAAATAAAATCTTTAAAAAAAATAAAATAAAATAACCATTATTAATATGCTAAGAGTTCTAATGGATAATGTAGATAGCATGCAAAAGCAGATAGGCAATGTAAAGAGAGAGATGGATATCCCAAGAAAGAATCAAAAATAAATGCTAGGGATAAAAGACACTATAACAAATGGATAATGCCTTTAATGGGTTTATTAGCAGACTGGATATGCCTAAAGAAAGACTCTCATAGCTAGAGGATGTATCACAGAATTCTTAAAAACCAAAAAATAAGGGAACAGAGACTGAAAAAACCAGAACAGAATATCTAAGGACTGTGGGTCAAGAAGGTATAGCATGTACATAATAGAATATCAGAAGGAGAAGAAAGAGAAAAAGGAACAGAAAAAATATTTGAAACAATAAAGATGGAGAACTTCCTCAAATTAATGTCACACATCAAACCTAACAAACTTACGAATTACTTAAAAGTTCTTCAGAGAATCCATGCAAGCAAGAAGAGAGTGAATTAAAATATTAAAACTGTTAAGTGAAAGATATGTAGACTTGGAAATCTGTACCCTGTAAAAATGAAAGATAAATAACTTTCCCAGACAGATAATTAAGGAAATTTGTTGTAAATAGGTCTGACTTGAAAGACACATTAAAATTTCTTTAAAGAGATAATATATAGATCCGAAAATCAGGTCCTCAGAAAGAAAGAATAAATGATGGTAAAATGAAAACTTTTTTTTTTTTTTTAATTCTTAATTGGTCCAAAAGATTTATCCCAGGAATTACCACCGGTTTAACATTTGAAAATTAATTAGTGCAAACTGTCACACATCAACAGGTTAAAAAGAAAAATCACATTATTGTATCAATAGATAAAAAAATAAAAATCATTTGACAAAATCCAATACCCATTCATGATAGAAATTCTCCGTCACATCCCAGACTGGAAGGAAATGTTTAAAAAAAAATATATCGGGGTGCCCCAGTGGCTCAGTGGCTTAAAGCCTCTGCCTTCGGCTCAGGTCATTATTCCAGGGTCCTGGGTTGGAGCCCTGCCTCAGGCTGTCTAGCTCTCTGCTGAGCAGGGAGCCTGCTTCCTCCTCTCTCTCTCTCTGCCTGCTTCTCTGCCTACTTGTGATCTCCATCTGTCAGATGAATAAATAAAATCTTTAAAAAACATATCTGAGAAAGGCATGGTATCCAAAATACAAAGAACTCTTAAAGCTTAACAATAAGAAAAAAAATATAAATTGGCCAAAGACCTATACACCAAAGTAGATATACAGAGGCAAATAAGCATATGAAAGATAGTCCACATATGTCATCAGGGATATGCAATCTAAAACACAGGTACCACTATACACCTGTTAGAATGGCCAAAATCTGAAACACTGACAACACTCAGTGTTGACAAGGATGTGGATCATGAGGGACACTCATCCATTGCTAATGAAATACAAAATGGTACAACCATTTTGGAAAATATTTTCTTTTTTTACAAAACTAAACATACTTTCACAATATAATCCAGCAATCACACTCTTTCCTATTTGCCTAGTGGAATTGAAAGCAAGTCTACAGAGAAACCTGAAGGTTGATGTTTATATTTATACCAAACTTATTCATAATTTCCAAAGTATGGACGCAACCAAGATGTATTTCAGTAGGTGAAATAGTGTATGTCAGTAGGATAAATTTGCAGTGGTACATCCAGACAATGGAATATTATTCAGCCCTAAAAAGAAATAAAAAGACATGAAGGAATCTTAAATGCCTATTACTAAGTAAAAGAAGCCAATTTTAAAAGACTACATACTGTGTGATTCCAACAGTGTGACATACTGGAAAAGGCAAAACAAAGGAGATAGTAAAAATTTTAGGTGTTGTCAGAGGTGGGGTGGGTAAGATGAGTAAGGGAGAACAGAGGATGTTTAGGGAGTGAAACTCCTCTGTATGATATTAAATTGTGAAGATACACACACACACACACACACACACACACACACACACACACATAGAATGTATGACACTAAAACTGAACCCCCCTAAACTATGGACTTTGGTTGACTGTGATGTGTAAATGTAGGTTCATTCTTGATAACTGATATATCATTCTGGTGATGAGTGATGTTGATGATAGAGGAAGCTGTGTGTTTGTAGGGGCAGGGGATATATGGGAAATCTCAGTACCTTCCTCAGAATTTTAATGATAAATTAGAATTGCTCTAAAAAATAGTCTTTAAAGACATACACAGATACACACAAATTACACAGGGGGAGCTATAGTTATAAGCCCTTTCAGATTAATATATTAGAAGATATGGTTTAAGGAACACATTAGTGTCTTGGAAAACTTCAGGAAGTATTTACAGTGAACATGAATATATTTGTTTCAATTAAGGACAAAAATGAAACTGGATAAATGTGTAGGAGATTAATGTGGAAATACATGTTTTTATAAGGTAGAAATAAGACAACTAAAAAGAGGATGAAGAAGAAGAGATAATAGGGGAGTAAAATATTCTCAAATTATTTTTGCATAGTTAAAAGAAGAAAATACAATATGGCATAAAAATCAATGAGAGATTTAAGTAAAGATTAAATGCATTACAAGTATTTATAAAATTTTATAAAAGTATAAAACTAACCACTAAAGCAAAAATGAGCCATTGGAACCAAAATTTTTATCAGGACTTGTGAATTAGCAAAGGGAAGAAGATGTAGAGACAGAAATACAGTAAAAACAGAATAATATACATTTTTGCTATAATATGCAAGATGGTGACCATTATTACTTCTATCAATGAATGTGAATTGTCTCAATTCACTTAAGAATTAATTCACTTAATTCACTTAAGGAGTCTTTTAGTTTTCAGCATTTTCACTTTGAAAATTTTCAGACATGTAGACAATTTTTGTAAGTTATAAAATAAACATTCATACATGCTTCACCTGTATTTAGAAATTTTGGTCAATGGGAAACACTTCTTGTGTTCTGTCGTCACACCCCCACCATTTTAGTTAGCACAACAAAATATTCCATATACCCTTTATATGTTCCCTGTACCAATTTAGATCTGTCATTACTGCTGCTATTATTTTCATTGCTATTAAGATATAGATTATATTATATTGTCATTGTAAGTTAATACTTCTCGTTACAATACAAATATAAGGGCTTTTTTAATTGTTATTTTTCTATTGCATATTTTTTTATCTTTTTTTCTCCCAGAGTGAAACAGGATGTACTTTAAGGATTTTATTTTTATTTATTTATTTGACAGAGAGAGGTCACAATTAGGCAGAGAGGCAGGCAGGGGCGGGGGTAAGCAGGCTCCCTGATGAGCAGAGAGCCCAATGCGGGGGCTGGATCCCAGGGTCCTGGGATCATGACCTGAGCTGAAGGCAGAGGCTTAGCCTCTGAGCCACCCAGGTTCCCCAGGATGTACTTTGATATATTACTCATTTGTTCAGTCCTATAATAAGCAGGAAATATTCTTAGAATTGCTATACTCCTGGAATCAAAAACAAAGTTACTGACTAAAGTGCAAAATATCTGAAGTATTTTAATTTTTCCCCTCAGAACATATCCTGCTAAGCATACAGTGTTAAAATGTTATATTAGAAAATGATTTAATTTCTTAGTTTTTTAAACTCTGTGGTTATGTTAAAATTTTACATAAAATTATATTAATTTTATTAATATGATTATAGTTGACAGACAATATTACATTAATTTTAGGTGTGAAACATTTTTGTTTTTGTAATCAATATGAGGTTTTCCCTTTTTTCTCCATCCCTGTTGATTATTTCATTTAAATATGTAAACAATATGATTTCAAAAATCAAAGTGACAGTAACAGTAAATTTCAAGTAATAACTATTATCTTCTTTCCTTCAACCTAGCCCCACAAACCCTATAGGCAAATATATTCATTAGTTTCTGATTATTCTTACTATGTAAACTGTCCATCTTTTTTTTAGTCTTTTTTTATGACAAAGAAGGACTTACTGTAGACAGCAATAGCTTTTTCACTTAGCTATTGTTCTTCTTAAGAACAATATAGATATTTTTCACTTATCTATTGTTCTATTTTAAAATAGCTTTTTCACTTTTCTAATAGCTTTTTCACTTAGATATTGTTCTATTTTTAAAAAATGAGTTTGTATCACATGTTTGTATCACATGTATCAATGCATGTGAAAGTCTTTTATCAGCAATCTAACAAAACTGTGTATTGTAGTACTTTGAAATTTTGCCTAATTGTTGAGAAATAAAATCTTCATGTCATTTTATTTTGCATTTCACTTATGGTTAAATTTACTTATTTACATATGTTTTAGACTGATTTCACATCATTTTTGTGACCACAGGCTTCTGCCTTGAGCATATTAACAACTTGTCTGTGATACATTATAAATAGCATATTCCACTTTATCATCTGCCTATTAATTCTTCATGTTTCTTGTCAAGTTATCTTAGTTCATTCATAGTTATTGCTCTTTTCCTTTAATGCATCAAAAATTTAAATCATACATAGAAAATCTTTCCCCAGTGATTTCTTTTTTGGTGATTATTAATTTTATTTATTACATTTAAAATTCCAGTCTATTTAGATTTTTCCTGGTGTATGATACCAGATGTGGATTAAATCTTAAATTTAATTTCCCATTTCTGAGTCCTGTTTTGCTCCAGTAATTTGAGTTGCTATCTTTATCAAATGCTAAATATTCGTGTATATTGGGATCTACATTTATGCAATGATTTGTCTGTTACTTCACGATTTATCATGATTTCCCCTTATTGTCTGCAAACCAGTGATCAGGTCCCAAACAGTTTTTGCTTTGTGCCCTGAGGAGGAGAAGAGTACACGTTAAAAGGATTGCAACACTTGTCTAATACAATTCAGCAGTAACTCGTTGATATGCTTAGGATTGGTCATGAGATTGGACTTTTTTTTTTTTTTAACCATTCATTTAAAGTTGGATAGGAAATAAATTATTAACATTAGAAAACTCTCTCATGGCTAGAGTTTCAACTTCCTAGCTGGAACTTCTGGAGTCAGTACAAATTTGTTGCTGAAAACGGTTCCTTAAAGCTTGTAATCAAAGAGAATCAATTGTAGATGAGGTAACGATTCTGATAATGTGCTCGGAAAGGGCCAGAAAGCCTGGGAGGAAAAGATTGAAGTGTTAGGATAGTTACAAGGTATGTCCAGAGAATGCCCCTGGGCCATATTTCCTGGGAGATCATAGAGTATACCTTTCATTAAAGCAGTAAGAATTCCCTGGTGGGGCTCACACCATTCTCTTTAAGAATCTCAGTGATGACTGTCCTCTGTAGGTAGAGGATTTTTGTGTGGATGATAAACATTGTGGGTTTTTGGGTGGAAGTAGTTAAGTTTTTGTTTAAATTACAGTTAGTTAACATACAACTTAATATTAGTTTCAGATGTAGCGTAGTGATTCAACATTTCTATATATCATCTGGTGCTTATCTTCTCAAGTGCACTCCTTAATCCCCATCCCCTATTTTACTCAGCTCCCCACCTCCCCTCTGATAACCATCAGTTTGTTCTCATAGGTAAGAGTCTGTTTCTTGGTTTGCCTTCTTTTCTCTCTTTTTTTCCCGTCTTCTTTGTTTGTTTTGTTTCTTAAATCTCTGCATAGGAGTTAAATCATATGGTATTTGTCTTTCTCTGACTGACTTATTTTGTTTAGCATAATACTATTTAGCTCCATCTATCTTGTAGCAAATGGCAAGATTTCATTCCTTTTTATGATTAATACTCCTTTATATATGGAGTGTGTGTGTGTGTGTGTGTGTGTGTGTGTGTGTGTGTGTGTATGCACCATGTCTTCTTTATCCATTTGTCAGTTGGTGGATACTTGGGCTGTTTCCATGATTGGCTATTATAGATAATGCTGCTAAACACTGGGTGCATGTATCCCTTGGAATTAGTATTTGTTAGTATTTTTGTACTCAGTGGATAAATACTTGTAGTGGAATTCCTGGATCATAAGGTAGTTCCATTTTTGACATTTTGAGGAACCTCCATATTGCTGCACCGGTTTGCATTCCCACCAAAGTATAAGAGAGTTCCACTTTCTTCACATCCTTGCCAACACCTCTTGTTTCCTGTGTTAATTTTAGCCATTCTGACAGGTGTGAGATAGTGTCTTAATGTGTTTTTATTTGTATTTCCCTGGTGATGAGTGATGTTGAGCATCTTTTCATGTATCTATTGACCATCTGGATGTCTTTTTTGGAAAACTGTCTATTCATATCTTCTTCCCATTTCTTAATTGGACTATTTGGTTTTGGGTGTTGAGCTTGATAAGTTTTTTTATAGACTTTCAATACTAACTATTCATTAGATATGGCATTTGCAAATATCTTCTCCCATTCCAAAAGTTGCCTTTTAGTTTTGTTGATTGTTTCCTTTGTTGTGCAGAAGGAAACTGATTTTTTTTTTTTTTTATCTTGATGAAGTCCCAGTTACTTCATTTTTGCTTTCATTTCCCTTGCCTCTGGAGACATATCTAGTAAGAAGTCGCTATGGCCAATGTCAAAGAGGTTGCTGCCTATGTTGTTCTCTAGGATTTTGATGGATTCCTATCTCACAGTTAGCTCTTTCATCCATTTTGAATTTACTTTTGTTTATGGTATAAGAAAGTGGTCCAGTTTCATTCTTTTGCTTGTTGCTGATTAGGTTTCCCAGTACCATTTGTTGAAGAGACTTTTTTCCCATTGGATATTCTTTCTTGCTCTGTTGAAGATTAGTTGACCATAGAGTTGTGGGTTCATTTCTCAGCTTTCTATTCTGTTCCATTGATCTACCTGTTTTTGTGCCATTATTGTACTATCTTGATGACTACAGTTTTGTAATACAGATTGAAGTACAAAATTGTGATGCCTCCACTTTTCTTTCTCAAGATTGCTTTGGCTATTTGGGGTCTTTGTAGTTCCATACAAATTTTAAGATTGTTTTTTCTAGTTCTGTGAAAAATGCTGGCAGTATATTGATAGGGACTGTATTAAATGTGTAGATTTCTTTGGGTAATATAGACACTTAAACAACATTTGTTCTTCCAATACATGGTCATGGAATGTTTTAGAGGTCACTGGTAATGGTTACTACATTCATAGTGACTACATGATTTTCCATGTAATCAAATATGAAAGTAATAACATAGTTCATTTGCCTGAGTATTTACCCACTTATATTGAGTATAGTGCACCATTTATTTTATATTTATTCAAAGTTGGTGATAGAACTATTATGACTTATCTATAAGTCATAAGTCATAAATTATAAGCATTTAAGGAATGGAAGCACACATTTCTGAAATGGGTGTTCAGGATGAATGGATATTTTTTTGCCTTCATTCATTGATTTAGTCAGAGATTACTGATCAAGCAGAATACTGGATTCTGGTATAGTGGAAAAACCAAAAAGACAAAAAGTTAGAATCACATCCACATTATCTTTTTTTGAGATGAACACATATATTAAAACTTAATAATAACATATATAGTGTGTTTCAAGTGAATGAAAGTGTAAGAGAAACATATAAGCCTTCCTTGGATATTTTTGGGAAAGCTTTTAAGGAAAAAGGATATTTGCCTAGTATTTGAAGGATGAATATAATCACTTTCAATGTTAACAGATAGGGAATGTGTGTTAAGAAAAAAAAGGTTAACTTCAAAATCTATAAGAATTTGGGAATTAGAGGTTGTAAAAAGTACAAAGGGCATGAAAACCACGTCTTATTTTTGTGGTATCCTCTGCAGATGCTTTCCAAAATTGAAGCAGAACCTCTGGGTATAAGTTAGAGAACTATATTTCAAAATGTAATCTAAAAGAAACTTATGAATAGCAAAATTTAGAACGAGTAATCTAAGCAACTGTAATAACTGACATAAAACAGATTAAAGAAATAACAGAACAATGAGTTTCTCTGAGTGACCTTAATAGTCTTGACCGTTGCTAAGATGAGTAAAGAGGATGGGAATTCTCTTTGGTTCTTCTAGTTAATTTTCAGTAGCAATTGTCTTTGAAGTTCCATTAAAGGCTAATGTCCCAGTAGCTTTAGCCTTTGAATTTGTTAGCACCTGTTCACAACTGCTGAGAACAATTTACTGTTTACAACATACACACATACTTAGGTTTAGACACATACAAAGACCTGGTGTAATAAGATACCATGTGGAGAATTGAAATAGACACCCGGACTTCAGGGTTAATCATGATGCTTGGGGTGAAGTCTTAAGAGGAAACTAGTGATTTAAAGATTAGATGCTAGACCTACATAACGGTTGCTTAAAATCCATGTGATTAAAACTCCAGGTGGCTCTGGACCTCAGTGTACACTGTTAAAGTACCTTCAACTCAACACAGATGAAATAAAATGATTGTCAGGAGTTGTGCTAAAAACTAAAGGCAAACCAGTTGATTTTCATTTGTGTTTGCTGAGGGGCAGCTGCTACAATGGGGACATTAAATTGACACAAAGTGTAACATCAGGACCAGGTCTCATTTTAGGGCACATTTAAATCTTCTCAACATTTCCCTCTTGTAATTGCTCTGACTTTTGAGCTCCATTTTCCTTAATGACACTCAGTGAACTGAATTGCTTCAGTGAAATGAGAAAGCAGCAAGGAAATTCAGCGGAAGGTTTGATTACATCCCTTGTTGTAGCCTAGTTTCTGAATAATCTTATATTTGATTATATAATCATCTTTTCATGGTTTATCCACCATCAAAATAGAAACTATTCAGGGGTGATATAGTTTCCAATCAGGTATTTGCAGTATTCATAGCTAAGATATTAAAAAAATAAATTATAATATATGAATTTGAAATTTCTGTTAGTGATCCTAGATTTATTGCCTTTAAATCCTGAAAGCTAAAATATTTTATACATGAATGCATTTTGTTTTTCTTAGTGATTATAATCCATATGTTGCTTTTTCTGGTCTTTTGGTTAAAGTATTAAATGATGATGACATTTCTTCTGTAATCTGTCCATTCAGGGTAAATTCTGTATTTTAAAAATGATGTTTTAAATAAAGATGTGAAAAGTCGGTTACCAGAAATTCAAGGTTTTGTAAGTACTTCATTTTCATGCTTGTATTTAAAGCTCCCATGCATACTGAGATTTTACGTACAGGCTGAGATTTTCATATTTAAACAGATGATAAAAGGCAAGCTAACGACTGCACCAGTGAGTTGCTAAGCCACCAGAAAAAAAGAAAAAAAAAAGCAAAATGTTCTAAGCATAAGAACCAGTCAGGCTGTGAGCTGTGGAATCCATAAGCTGTGTATAAAATGAGGTCACTGAATCATGATCTCATTCTGAACAGAATCATTTAGATATGCATGTCTATAGATGACTTGTTTGAAACCAAGTGGTGTTGGTGCAAATTACATAGTGCAGTGCAATGATATGCATATGCATAACATTAAAATGAAAATTTTCATTAGAAATATGTATTTCCCTGTGCAATCAGTTGAGTGCCAGTTATTTTTACATATCCCAAACACCGCCTTTTTAATTATAACAATTAGAAAAATACAAATGCATTTTTTCTTAACTGGACACATTTTAGAATCATTTAGAAATAGAGGATGATAATGTATTACTAAAAGAGAATCTACAAAGAATAACTTTTAGTTAGCAACATTAATTGAAAGTTGCTATGAGCACAACAGATTTTTATATTTTTTTGGAAAGAATAAATTTCCTCTTACTTCTTAAGTTACGTAGCTTAAACATGTTTTTTTTTTAATTTTTTATTTTTTATAAACATATATTTTTATCCCCAGGGGTACAGGTCTGTGAATCACCAGGTTTACACACTTCACAGCACTCACCAAAGCACATACCCTCCCCAATGTCCATAATACCACCCCCTTCTCCCAACCTCCCTCCCCCCAGCAACCCTCAGTTTGTTTTGTGAGATTAAGAGTCACTTATGGTTTGTCTCCCTCCCAATTCCATCTTGTTTCATTGTTTTGTAAGGTATAAATGCAAACCCAGCTCAGAAAATGGGTTATCTGTCAGAGCACAAATATTTACATTGTCTTGTGAAACTCAAAGTGGCAGAAGGGATAGAAAATTCACAAAGACTTTGAAAAAATATTGTAATTATCTTTTGCATAGATGGTCACTGTTACTTAGGAAGTAAAAGAGGGGCTAGACTTCACCACCAGGAAGCTAAAGCTAAAAGAGCTCTTTGGAAATTAAAGTGTCATCCTGAGTTCCATAGTAGAAAAACCCACGACATATTGATAACTCTCTTTAATACCAGCTCTGCTCAAAAATAAACTCTGAATTGATGACATATTAAAAGAAAAATACTGAAGAAAAAACTATAAACTTTAATGTGATACTGCAAACTTCTGTAGAAAGAAAGATAAAACTTACTGATTTAGGAAATGAACCAAAAATGGGAAACTATTGTGAAAAGTTAAAACATTTTTAATATCATATACGCAAATATATATATATATATATATATATGAAAATAGGAGTGCAAAGAGTTTTTGTATCTCTATATTCATTGTAGCATTTTCACAATAGCCAATAAATGGAAACAACTTAACGTTTTGTCAATGGATGAATGGGTAAAGAAGACATAGTGTCTATTCTATGATATATTTTAAATATATCATATATATACATATACATACATATTATATATACATATACATATATATATATATACACATATATCTCAGATATAATGGAATATTGTTCAGCCATGAGAAAGAAGGAAATCCTGTCATTAACAACAACAATGAGGGACTTTGAGGGAATTATGCAAGTGAAAAAGGTCAGTCAAAGAAGGACAAATACTATATGGTATTATTTATATAATGAATCTAAAAAAAAAAAAAAAAGCCAGACTTATAAAAACAGAGAATAGAATGGTTATTAGGGGCTAGGGTATGGAAGAAATGAAGGACATATTTTTTAGGGATATAAATAGGGAACTAGCAGACAAATACCTCCTGAAGAACTAATAAAATTTAGTGCTTATTAACAAAATACTGTTCATAGTGGTTCCTGGGTGGCTCAGTCAGTTAAACATCACTCTTGATCTCAGCTGAGGTCTTGATCTCAAGGTGGTGAGTTCAAATTCCACATCGGGCTCCATGCTGGGCATGGAGCCTGCTTAAAAAAACAACAACAAAAAAAACCACTTTGCTATAAACTTCAAAGTTGCTCAGAGATTAGATAACTGTTCCCACCATAGAAAAGAAATGAGATTTATGTGGCATGATAGAAGTGTTAGTTAAAGCTAGGTAGTAATCATATTGCAATAGAGAAATCAACACATTGTATACCTTAAAGGGACACAGTGTTATATGTAAATTATATCTCAGTTAAAACAGAGAGAGATCCCTGAAATTGGGTTTCTCTGTCTCTTGTGGAGGGAAAGTTGAGCTGTGTTTAATTAGGTAACAGATTGAGTAAGGTTACATTGTGACTACATGGTTATACACTGTGGTTTTCTGGGGCTATATACCACTAACTACACAAAGCTAAAGATGCTAAAGATGCTAAAAACTATATAAGATATTTATTTATTTATTTATCGATTATTTATTTATTTTTTAAAGGACTTTCAATTATAAAAGTGACTCTATCTAGAGTTTGGGAGAAAGGGAATACTCCCTAGTCTTATAAAATGTTATGTATCTCTTAGAAAATTAGCTATAATGTACTCCAAACCCTTCACTCAAGAAGCTGAATCCTGGAAGTATGAAATTACTTACCTGCAATCACACATAAACAGAACAAGTCATTGTCTCTCAACAACAAAGCTGGTATTTTCTTTCCCCTTGTGCAACACAATAAATGCTTAAAAGACCCAATAATTCAAATGAAGGCCATGTTTCTATGATTGTTTCAGAAATTCCACCCTGATAAGAGAAAGCAATGATAACTTACTAGTTGGTAGGAATTGAAGTGTTGAGAAATTAAAATAATATTTTCTGTTTTTTCCCACACATTACTGAGTAGTTTAGGGACTGTAAATGTAGTCCATTATCTGCTCTAATGCTTGCTTGGTTTTCACAAAATAAGAGAATAGTCATATTAGTCAAAGAAGAAAAAATACCTTACTCTATATACTGTTAATACACTGCTCTATAACTTTACTATTTTAAGATTGTAAAAACATCCATTCTGACTACATGAGATTTTTTTCAATATATGCACATGGCTTTCTAGAAACATGATTTATCAAAAACAACTGAAAACAAGAGCACTGAGCAGCAAAGGAAGTGATGTTTATATGAATGAAATACATTAAATCTACAGTGACAAAATGGAAAAAAAAAATTCAAACGAATCTCATTACCCTGAGAAACTTTTCTCCCCACTTTGCAAACTCTGTGATACAGTGAACCTGATTTTGTTCTAGGTCTAGCCCAGCCTCAATTTCTCTGTTTCTTTGCAAAACAACAAAAAGTAAAATTGTTATGTTCACTCTCTGCTTACAATGAGAGCTGCTACACTTAGAACAATTGGAGAAAAAAGTAAGCTGTGTAGTATTTGTTCTTTTATGTTCATGGTTCTTAATCTTTATATTGATTACCTATGATGGTACCTATTCTGTCTGGCCATTATTCCTGGATATTTACTTGATGGCCTTCTTATTTTTTTTTTTTTTTAAAGATTTTATTTATTTATTTATTTGACAGAGAGAAATCACAAGTAGATGGAGAGGCAGGCAGAGAGAGAGAGAGAGGGAAGCAGGCTCCCTGCCGAGCAGAGAGCCCGATGCGGGACTCGATCCCAGGACCCTGAGATCATGACCTGAGCCGAAGGCAGCGGCTTAACCACTGAGCCACCCAGGCGCCCGATGGCCTTCTTATTACCATCCAGTGCCATGCTGGAGATGAAGGCAAAAGGAAAAACCAATAATTCTAACTTTATTTAAAAATTTGATATTTGTTTACCATGAACTTTTGCTTCACATTTGGTTAGGCAAAGTGTATTTTAATATAGTTGTTTTCAGGCCCCTTATATTGTACATCTAAAATATGTGCCTCCCTCAATTCACTCTCTTTCAGCACTGCAAAAATTCTTCCAATGAATCAAAAGCAGTTTATTTTTTACCTTTCTCATTGTGGACATTCTTCCCAAGTCAGAATTTCTATTATTTCAGTAAATTTATGGATTCTTAATGGCATTAAATAAAATGTTAGACATTTTTAGGTGGGATGTAAAAATTAAGACATGATCCTACTCTTAACATTTTAAAAAATATAACAAAAAAGAAACATACACAATTATTGTATATACAGAAAAATGTAAAGTCTACAAAAGAGATTAAAATCTATGAGAATAAATCAGTGAAAATATTCTGATCAACAGAGGAAATAAAATAACATCATCTGAACAGGAATTAAAGAGTAAGCTTTTGAAAAGTAGAACCAGGCATCACACTCAAGTTGAGCACATGACACTGGAAGACACTAGGAAGAAAGACCAGCTGCAGCAGACAAGAGAAGGCACTGTCTTATACTCTGAGCCGAACTCAGTGCCTCACAATAGCTCAGAATTTATCATTTAAAAAAATCTGGCTTTTGGGTTAAAAGTTCTGTTAGAAGATGTGATTCCAGCATATAAGTGGAAATGGAAATTTGAACATCTTTAAGGGAGATTTCAGAATATTGAAGAATAGATGCCAGAGGAGTTAAAAATGTCAAGGGCTCTATTAAAATACTTATATAGATGTCAAATTTACATTCACAAAAATAGCAGCATTAATATGATGAAGAGAAAAATGTGAAGGACTTCTGATCATCTCCAAGACTCTTTTCAAGGATGACAGGTGAGTTGGGAAAGCATAGTATAAGTAGATTGCAGTTGGTACGTGGCTAAGTGATGATATCAGAATTATGGCCTGAAATACACATTTGAGAAAAAGATAGATACCAAATATACTCTCCCTTGCATTAAGCATTTTAGAGAGTATGAAAATGTGAGAAGAGAAAATGTTCTTGGGAAACATTTTTAGGAACAGGGCTGGAGAGTGGGTTTTATTTTGGAGAAAGTCAATTTGAGAGAAGCTTGAATGAAATCCTTTTACCAATATTTCCAGTGTGGAGAGTTTTCCCCTAGAGTGTGGTCAAGACACTGGCAGGAGAGTTTGGCCCGACAGGACTCATTTTAGACAAAACAAAACATTGAGGAATATATGTCTCAACTTAATTCTTGCCAAGTGAAGTGATGCTCTTTACTGTAAATACCTGTAGCCCAGTATTTCATCTGAGTTGAGAGAGTGAGGGCCTCCTTAGCAAGGAAATGACTCAACTGAAGATGTTTACTTGTATATTCATGTAGTTTGCTTTTTCTGTAATTATCCTTTCTAATGTATTCAGATATGACACTATTAACCAGAACCCGGGACATTTCAAACAACTTGGACAAGAGCATCTCTCCAATGTAGATTATTATTATTGTAAAGTGGTACTTAACTTTCAGGGAAATGCCATCATCATCATCACTCACATATATTTATAAAATTAAGTTTGAGCACACTATCTTTCCTCAACTCCATAATACTTCCTAGCATGAATTAAAATGTCAACTGTAGCAATAATTTTACACTAAAATTATGTGAAAGAAAGCAAAATGTTAAAATCATAAAATGCCAGACTTTCAAGTCAGCATTTAAATTAATCACATTTGGCATACAGGGGATTGAAAATATTAAAATCCTACCTAATTAATTTGAAAAGTACTCTCATGCTAATTTCTCAAATGATTTTACAACTTTACTTTTATAAAAATTACCTGGTAAGAAATATACTAGTATAAACTTTCCACTTTACAAAGATAAATGAAATTTAAGTTGCAGGAAGAAAAAAGGTCAAAATGGGTCTTTTTCCCCCAAAATTCTTCTAAGCGTCTTTTTCAAGGTCCCAACATTATTTGAGAAAAATTGATGGAATATGAGTTAAAGCAGAAAATGATCTGACATCAGAGAAACTCATGTGTAATGCAATATGAATAATAGTTTTTATTAGATGCCAGTAATACTTATAATAGAAGTATCAGGTTACCCATAATTAGTAAATGTCTTCTGTCAAATGAAATAATTTCAAAGCTATTTATTTGTGTTTTATAACTCATTTATTTGTGTTTTAGCTCTTGGCCCTTACAAGACTTCTTTTTCTTGAGAGAGCAGATACATTTTATCAATTTATAAAGCTGAACTGTTAGGTGGAACACCCTGATACTGTCAGTTATATGCAGCAAACAAAAATGCTGATTTATCCCGGTATTAGAAGGGCAGACCTTGTCCTTCCTGATCTCTCAGATTATTCGGAGCAATCTCTTTTTCCAAGTGTTCAGTCCTAACCTCCTCCTGATAACTTATTCCTTTCTGAAGTAAGATACTTAACATTAAATAGTTCAACCATGATCCACAATAAAGTTATCATAAATATTGATTATTCAACATTTAATAAATGTTCAATTCCACCATTGGATTCTGATTGACAGCCACAATCTATCAGTATATTATAGTGTGCTTCTTCTCATGAACTCTGTATTCACATCTCTTCCTCTGATAGCCTCAGAAATTAGAGTTTTGAGGGTTATGGTTATTGCCATTGTTTCTTAATCAAATAAAACAGTTATATCAAATAAAAGTTAATCAAATAAAACAGAGATATGAAGATGTTCTTGAAAGTTATTCTTAAAAATGTAATATTTATCCCTGATATTTTGAGTATTGACAAAATGAGTAACATTTTAATTAGTTAATTGTTTCAAATGCAATTTGAACCAAATAAATACCAATTTGGTAAAATTAATTAAGATACATAAAGTTTGAGAAAAGGAAAAATATGCTGCCGGAAAAGGGTAATGTTAGAATCCAAAAATCTGTGTCATTATTTTCTAGATAATCTGTGTGCTTATGTTCCCATCTTTTACAATTCTACCCTGTTCCCTGTGGTTCATTCACATCACATGAAATTTTCGTTCTAGTGTTTTATACTTCTTATCATCTATCACCATCCTTGTCGTTCTTATCATGTGGAATTTTCATTCTTAGTATTTTATACTTCTTACCATCTACCACCATTCTTGTCATTCTTATCAAGTACTTTATTGCCGTTTTTTGTGGTTTCTACATTATTTCAACCATAATTCTTGATAACATTTCCATGCATCTGAATAATTGGATAATATTTTCTCCCATTTTACCTTTCCACAAGCCATACCCTGGACCATACTATAATCCTTGGTTGCCCATCTTTAGAAGTTTTGAATGCAAATAACATGTACATTAACAGCCCCTTAGATATTTAGTTTCCCTGCTCAGGTATTCATAATTAAAATCATTCATGATTTTGTGGCTAACAATCCTTTGAAGATATTATCTTTTTCTCATCCTTTTAAGGTACTTTATTCTTTACATTTCCTTCTTATGTGTGTTAGATTCCATGGTCTATCATGATCATTATTTCATTTAGTTTTTTTCCTTCTGTTTTTCCATGATTATCACTCTTAAAAAATGTCCTTGATTTCATGATCAAGATGGTTAAAATAACATCTGAATATTGTCTGGCAAATCTACTAGGTTCCTTTAGCAAATTAACTTTCCTACCCCTTAAACTGTTGCATCTTACCTTTTCCTTACTCAAACTTCTTTTCTTCTCATGAAAGCTAATAGCTGATTTAATATTCAAATGATACAGTATAAAGCACAAGAAAATTTAATCCATAAGCTTCTACTAACAAAAGCTATCCTTTTTCTAACCTAGAATGTCTCCCTTTTTTTGTCGAATGGAAACACCTTCAAGTGTACCCTGGACTCCATTTTCATTAACTTTCAAAATATGCCCACTCCAGACACAGTCTTTTTTAAACATCAGTATCTATCTACCAATATGAACATTATAAAAATGCTGTTTCCCAAATGATGTTCTAAGTTCCCCCAAATACGGCAACTGCAGCCACCTTCCTTGTTCCCATATAAACGTCCTTCTACTCCATTGTTTTCCAATCCCCACACAACACAAGTTGTCAGTGTCAACACATTCTCTCTGCACATGCTTAGGACATACTTACTTATTATCCTGATTTGTCCTGGCTTCACATTCATTTCAGTAGAACTATGGTTTTTAAGCTCAGGTACCTCCACATTTTCTAAACTAATATTGTTCCTTTTACCTTTATTTCTTATTTTTTAAATTGTCCCTCAAATGATGCATCTTATTCCACACCACATGGCCTATGATTACCACTGGACTAGGCTGGGTCATTCTTTTGCTTCATATACTTTTCTCTTTTTCCTCTTCAGCCATGCTGACCTACACACACCCAGTGTATTAGTTTAAATATCATTATATGGATGTGCAAGTTGCTTTATAAGCATGATTTAACCAAATAATAGTAGCATGCTATAGATTTCATTCTATTTCTCAGTTTTTGTATTCAACATTTTTAAAGTTCTAAACATTTTGCTATATGTCCATTTCATTTGCTGTGACTAACTGCACTGCTGTCCACACTGTCATCTTCAGCAATGGCCAGCAATCCCTGCACCATGGATGGATGAAAGATTACTCCAGACTTTGCTGTGAAAGAGAGGAGGAGGCAAGAGGGTCAACACTCAGTGACAAAGACCATTTGTCCCCCTTTGCTCCCGCTTTTATTGGTCCTTCAGGATAATCACAAATCCTTGTCACTGTTTCTCAAGCTAATGTTGTGTGACAAGGGGTCTTACTGGAACTTGGATGATCTGTTTAAAGGAAAGATAAGATATGCTAATATGCATGTTCTACTAAACATAGCCTAAGGGACAATGCCTACAACTCAGACCACAGGGTGACTGTTTGGGCTAAGAGAGCTTGGGGGAAGGCAACTACCACCTGCATTCCAAAGGCAGAGTGGTCCCGCAGGCCTCCACATTTCCAAGGCCTATACCCTCTTCCCAAATCTTCTATTGCCCCCAGCATCTTCTGTGTTACATTTTAGGAAGCCAGATATTATGGATGATTTCATGCTCTACATTAACCCCAACATACAGGGAAGAGAATCATCATAAATGCTCTGAAATGGAACATCATGAACATTTTCTGAGTGTATTCTGAGTCATATATACTAATGGGACATTCTTAGTTTTGCTGTGAACTGCTAAATTGCTTGCCAGGATTGCCACATTGGTTACACCTCCCCCAAGTATACATAGTTCATGATAGTTCTCATCTCTTACTATACTCATGGATATTTTGCCTTAATTGCCTTCTAACTTTTTGCTGCTTAGGCAGTTGGGAAGTCACTTTTTTCTCTTTTCTTCTTTCTCCCTCTCCCCTTCTCTCTCTTCTCCCTCTCTCAATCTCTCTCTCTCTCTACTCTATCTACCCTCTTTCATTTCTTTTTTTTTTAATTTTTTATAAACATATATTTTTATCCCCAGGGGTACAGGTCAGTGAATCACCAGGTTTACACACTTCACAGCACTCACCAAAGCACATACCCTCCCCAATGTCCATAATCCCACCCCCTTCTCCCAAACCCCCTGCCCCCAGAAACCCGCAGTTTGTTTTGTGAGATTAAGAGTCACTTATGCTTTGTCTCCCTCCCAATCCCATCTTGTTTCATTTATTCTTCTCCTACCCACTTAAGTCCCCATGTTGCATCACCACTTCCTCATATCAGGGAGATCACATGATAGTTGTCTTTCTCTGCTTGACTTATTTCGCTAAGCATGATACGGTCTAGTTCCATCCATGATGTCGCAAATGGCAAGATTTCATTTCTTTTGATGGCTGCATAGTATTCCATTGTGTATATATACCACATCTTCTTGATCCATTCATCTGTTTATGGACATCTAGGTTCTTTCCATAGTTTGGCTATTGTGGACATTGCTGCTATAAACATTAGGGTGCACGTGCCCCTTTGGATCACTATATTTGTATCTTTAGGGTAAATACCCAATAGTGCAATTGCTGGGTCATAGGGCAGTTCTATTTTCAACATTTTGAGGAACCTCCATGCTGTTTTCCAGAGTGGCTGCACCAGCTTGCATTCCCACCAACAGTGTAGGAGGGTTCCCGTTTCTCCACATCCTCGCCAGCATCTGTCATTTCCTGACTTGTTGATTTTAGCCATTCTGACTGGTGTGAGGTGATATCTCATTGTGGTTTTGATTTGAATTTCCCTGATGCTGAGTGATATGGAGCACTTTTTCATGTGTCTGTTGGCCATCTAGATGTCTTCTTTGCAGAAATGTCTGTTCATGTCCTCTGCCCATTTCTTGATTGGATTATTTGTTCTTTGGGTGTTGAGTTTGCTAAGTTCTTTATAGATTCTGGACACTAGTCCTTTATCTGATATGTCATTTGCAAATATCTTCTCCCATTCTGTCAGTTGTCTTTTGATTTTGTTCACTGTTTCCTTTGCTGTGCAAAAGCTTTCGATCTTGATGAAATCCCAATAGTTAATTTTTGCCTTGCTTCCCTTGCCTTTGTCGTTGTTCCTAGGAAGATGTTGCTGCGGCTGAGGATGTTGCTGAGGTCGAAGAGGTTGCTGCCTGTGTTCTGCTCAAGGATTATGATGGATTCCTTTCGCACATTGAGGTCCTTCATCCATTTTGAGTCTATTTTTGTGTGTGTGGTAATGAAATGTTCCAATTTCATTTTTCTGCATGTGGCTGTCCAATTTTCCCATTACCATTTATTGAAGAGGCTGTCTTTTTTCCATTGGACATTCTTTCCTGCTTTGTCGAAGATTAGTTGACTGTAGAGTTGAGGGTCTATTTCTGGGCTCTCTATTCTGTTCCATTGATCTATGTGTCTGTTTTTGTGCCAGTACCATGCTGTCTTGGTGATGACAGCTTTGTAATAGAGCTTGAAGTCCGGAATTGTGATGCCACCAACGTTGGCTTTCTTTTTCAATAACCCTTTGGCTATTCGAGGTCTTTTCTGGTTCCATATAACTTTTAGAAGTATTTGTTCCATTTCTTTGAAAAAGATGGATGGTACTTTGATAGGAATTGCATTATATGTGTAGATTGCTTTAGGTAGCATAGACATTTTCACAATATTTATTCTTCCAATCCAGGAGCCATGGAACATTTTTCCATTTCTTTGTGTCTTCCTCAATTTCTTTCATGAGTACTTTATAGTTTTCTGAGTATAGACTCTGTGCCCCTTTGGTTAGGTTTATTCCTAGGTATCTTATGGTTTTGGGTGCAATTATAAATGGGATTGACTCCTTAATTTCTCTTTCTTCTGTCTTGCTGTTGGTATAGAGAAATGCAACTGATTTCTATGCATTGATTTTATATCCTGACACTTTACTGAATTCCTGTATAAGTTCTAGTAGTTTTGGAGTGGAGTCTTTTGGTTTTCCACATATAGTATCATATCATCTGCGAAGAGTGATAATTTGACTTCTTCTTTGCCGATTTGGATGCCTTTAATTTCCTTTTGTTGTCTGATTACTGAGGCTAAGACCTCTAGTACTATGTTGAATAGCAGTGGTGATAATGGACATCCCTGCCGTGTTCCTGACCTTAGCGGAAAAGCTTTCAGTTTTTCTCCATTGAGAATGATATTTGCGGTGGGTTTTTCATAGATGGCTTTGATGATATTGAGGTATGTGCCCTCTATCCCTACACTTTGAAGAGTTTTGATCAGGAAGGGATGCTGTACTTTGTCAAATGCTTTTTCAGTATCTATTGAGAGTATCATATGTTTCTTGTTCTTTCTTTTATTGATGTGTTGTATCACATTGACTGGTTTGCTGATGTTGAACCAACCTTGCAGCCCTGGAATAAATCCCACTTGGTCATGGTGAATACTCCTTTTAATGTACTGTTGAATCCTACTGGCTAGTATTTTGTTGAATATTTTCGCATTTGTGTTCATCAAGGATATTGGTCTATAGCTCTCTTTTTTGATGGGATCCTTGTCTGGTTTTGGGATTAAGGTGATGCTGGCCTCATAAAATGAGTTTGGAAGTTTTCCTTCCATTTCTATTTTTTGGAACAGTTTCAGGAGAATAGGAATTAGTTCTTCTTTAAATGTTTAGTAGAATTCCCCCGGGAAGCCGTCTGGCCCTGAGCTTTTGTTTGTTTGGAGATTTTTAATGACTGTTTCAATCTCCTTACTGGTTATGGGTCTGTTCAGGCTTTCTATTTCTTCCTGGTTCAGATGCGGTAGTTTATATGTTTCTAGGAATGCATCCATTTCTTCCAGATTGTCAAATTTGTTGGCGTAGAGTTGCTCATAGTATGTTCTTATAATAGTTTGTTTTTCCTTGGTGTTAGTTGTGATCTCTCCTCTTTCATTCATGATTTTATTTATTTGGGTCCTTTCTCTTTCTTTTTGATAAGTCTGGCCAGGGGTTTATCAATTTTATTAATTCTTTCAAAGAACCAGCTCCTAGTTTCGTTGATTTGCTCTATTGCCTTTTTGTTTTCTATTTCATTGATTTCTGCTCTGATCATTATGATTTCTCTTCTCCTGCTGGGCTTAGGGTTTCTTTCTTGTTCTTTCTCCAGCTCCTTTAGGTGTAGGGTTAGGTTGTGTACCTGAGACCTTTCTTGTTTCTTGAGAAAGTCTTGTACCGCTATGTATTTTCCTCTCAGGACTGCCTTTGTTGTGTCCCACAGATTTTGAACCATTGTATTTTCATTGTCATTTGTTTCCATGATTTTTTTCAATTCTTCTTTAATTTCCTGGTTGACCCATTCATTCTTTAGAAGGATGCTGTTTAGTCTCCATGTATTTGGGTTCTTTCCAAACTTCCTCTTGTTGTTCAGTTCTAGCTTCAGAGCACTGTGGTCTGAAAATATGCAGGGAATGATCCCAGTCTTTTGATACCGGTTGAATCCTGATTTAGGACCGAGCATGTGATCTACTCTGGAGAATGTTCCATGTGCACTGGAGAAGAATGTATATTCTGTTGCTTTGGGATGAAATGTTCTGAATATATCCGTGATGTCCATCTGGTCCAGTGTGTCGTTTAAGGCCTTTATTTCCTTGCTGATCTTTTGCTTGGATGATCTGTCCATTTCAGTGAGGGGAGTGTTAAAGTCCCCTACTATTATTGTATTATTGTTGATATGTTTCTTTGATTTTGTTATTAATTGGTTTATATAGTTGGCTGCTCCCACGTTGGCGGCATAGATATTTAAAATTGTTAAATCTTCTTGTTGGACAGATCTTTTGAGTATGATATAGTGTCCTTCCTCATCTCTTATTATAGTCTTTGGCTTAAAATCTAATTGTTCTGATATAAGGATTGCCACTCCTGCTTTCTTCTGATGTCCATTAGCATGGTAAATTCTTTTCCACCCCCTCACTTTAAATCTGGAGGTGTCTTCAGGATTAAAATGAGTTTCTTGGAGGCAACATATAGATGGGTTTTGTTTTTTTATCCATTCTGATACCCTGTGTCTTTTGACAGGGGCATTTAGCCCATTCACATTCAGGGTAACTATTGAGAGATATGAATTTAGTGCCATTGTATTGCCTGTAAGGTGACTGTTACTGTATATGGTCTCTGTTCCTTTCTGATCTACCACTTGTAGGCTCTCTCTTTGCTTAGAGGACCCCTTTCAAGATTTTCTGTAGAGCTGGTTTGGTGTTTGCAAATTCTTTCAGTTTTTGTTTGTCCTGGAAGCTTTTAACCTCTCCTTCTATTTTCAATGATAGCCTAGCTGGATATAGTATTCTTGGCTGCATGTTTTTCTCATTTAGTGCTCTGAAAACATCTTGCCAGCTCTTTCTGGCCTGCCAGGTCTCTTTGGATAAGTCAGCTGCCAATCTAATATTTTTACCATTGTATGTTACAGACTTCTTTACCTGGGCTGCTTTCAGGATTTTCTCTTTGTCACTGAGACTTGTAAATTTTACTATTAGGTGACGGGGTGTGGGCCTATTCTTATTGATTTTGAGGGGCGTTCTCTGAACCTCCTGAATTTTGATGCTCGTTCCCTTTGCCATATTGGGGAAATTCTCCCCAATAATTCTCTCCAGTATACCTTCTGCTCCCCTCTCTCTTTCTTCTTCTTCTGGAATCCCAATTATTCTAATGTTGTTTCATCTTATTGTGTCACTTATCTCTCGAATTCTCACTTCGTGGTCCAGTAGCTGTTTGCCCCTCTTTTGCTCAGCTTCTTTATTCTCTGTCATTTGGTTTTCTATATCGCTAATTCTTTCTTCTGCCTCATTTATCCTAGCAGTGAGAGCCTCCATTTTTTTTTGCACCTCATTAATAGCTTTTTTGATTTCAACTTGGTTAGATTTTAGTTCTTTTATTTCTCCAGAAAGGGCTTTTATATCTATTGAGAGTGTTTCTCTAATATCTTCCATGCCTTTTTTGAGCCTGGCTAGAACCTTGAGAATTGTCATTCTGAACTCTAGATCTGACATATTACCAATGTCTGTATTGATTAGGTCCCTAGCCTTTGGTACTGCCTCTTGTTTTTTTTTATTTTTTTATTTTTAAAGATTTTATTTATTTATCAGAGAGAGGGGGGAAAGAGCGAGCACAGGCAGCCAGAATGGCAGGCAGAGGCAGAGGGAGAAGCAGGCTCCCTGCTCAGCAAGGAGCCCGATATAGGACTCGATCCCAGGACGCTGGGATCTTGACCTGAGCCGAAGGCAGCTGCTTAACCAACTGAGCCACCCAGGCGTCCCTCTTGTTCTTTTTTTTTTGTGTTGAATTTTTCCGTCTTGTCATTTTGTCCCGATAAGAGTATATGAAGGAGCAAGTAAAATACTAAAATGGTGGCAACAACCCCATGAAAATATGCTTTAACCAAATTAGAAGAGATCCCAAATCGTGAGGAGGGAGAAAGGGGATAAATAGAGGTTCAAAATGAAGAAAGAAAAAAAAGAAAAAAGAAAAAAAAAGAAAAGAAAAGAATTAAAAAATAAGAAAAATATAAGAAAGAAAAATATATATATTAGATAAACTAGTTAAAAAACGTTAAAAAGAAAAAGGTAAAAGGTAAAAAAATAAATTACCAAAGGCGAGAAAAAAAACAAAAAATGAAAAAGAAAAAAATTAAATTAACTGCAAGACCAAAAAAAGTCACAGGGAAAAAGCCCTGAGTTCCGTGCTTTGCTTTCTCCTCCTCTGGAATTCTGTTGCTCTCCTTGGTATTGAAACCGCACTCCTTGGTAGGTGACCTTGGTCTCGGCTGGATTTCTTGTTGATCTTCTGGGGGAGGGGCCTGTTGTAGTGATTCTCAAGTGTCTTTGCCCCAGGCGGAATTACACCTCCCTTACCCGGGGCCGGGGTGAGTAATCCGCTCCGGTTTGCTTTCAGGAGGTTTTGTTCCCTGAGCGGTTTCCGTAGAGTTCCGGAGGACGGGAATACAAATGGCGGCCTCCTGGTCTCCAGCCTGGAGGAGCTGAGAGCCCAGGGTCCCGCTCCTCAGTGCGCTCTCAGAGAACAGCGCCCAGTTACTCCCGTCTGCCTGACTTCCGGTCACGCTCCGAGCTCACCGAGCCTGCGACCGGTTCAAGGTAACACCGAGCTGTGAGCTTACTGTCGGCTCTGTCTCTGTAGCCGGCTTTCCCGTTCCAATACCCGCAAGCTCTGCGACACTCAGACATCCCCGATCCTTCTGTGACCCTGCGGGACCTGAGGCCACGCTGACCCCGCGTGGGCTTCGCCCCTGTTTAGCCTCTGGAGCGATGTCCCTCAGCGGAACAGACTTTTAAAAGTCCTGATTTTGTGCTCCGTTGCGCCGCAGCTTGCTGGGAGCTAGCCCCTCCCCCCAGGGTCTATCTTCCCGTCGCTTTGGATTCACTTCTCCACCGGTCCTACCATTCAGAAAGTGGTTGTTTTTCTGTTTCCAGAATTGCTGTTCTTCTTCTCTTCGATCTGCGGATGGATTTTCAGGTGTTTGCAATCTTTAGATAAGCTATCTAGCTGATCTCCGGCTGCTGAAGTAGTCTCAGCCTGCTACTTCTCCGCCATCTTGACTCCTCCCCCTACCTTCTTTCATTTCTAATTACTGAGCAAGTTGAGCAACTACTCACCATTTGGCCATTCAGATTTCCCCTTCTGTGGCCTTATCTATGCCACATTTTTGTTTTTTCCCTTATGTTCTTGTGGAATTGCAAGAGGTCTTTGCATTTTTAGTTAATAAAACTTTTCCGGTTTTATAAAATAAAATGTTATTGCGTAGTCTCTTATTTATTATATGTATGTATCCTTTTCAGTCTCTAATACTAATACAATCAAGTATATAATTTTTGATATGGTGACTTTCTAGGTAAATGTATTAACAATAATGATTATAACTTTAACATTTAACATGTGTTAGCAACTTATATAGGTATTTTATATCAGTAAATTTTACCCTCAAGATAACCCTAAGGAGTTAAAGTCTATTATAATCATTATTTTAAACTTGGAAGCCCAAGGCTCAAATAGTTTAAACAATGTACCCAAAGGTAAACAGCTAATAAGTGATAGTGTAGATTCAAATCTGGCTGGAACTGCTACAAATTTCTCACTCAAAGACTATATACTGCTTCTAGGAATTAAAAAACAAGTTAGAAAACAATATATATTTAGACAGAAAGTTATGAAATGATTTTAATTCACAACAAGAACTTGAATAAGTACAGATATTTTCTTACATAGAACATGTTAATCCTAAAAAATTATTAATTCTCCAGTAAACCTATGAATGCAATTAATTCTAGTCAAAATTTCTGCAACATTTTTCAATGAAATCAATGTATTTTAAAATTTATAAGGGGTGGGGGTTGCCTGGATAGCTCAGTCAGTTAAGCTTCTGCCTTTGGCTCAGGTCATGATCTCAGGGTCTTGTATCAAACCCTGTGTTGGGCTCCTTGCTCTCCAAGAATCTGTTTCTCCCTGTCCCTCTGCCCTCTTCCTTCTTGTGCTCTCTCTCTCTCAAGTAAATAAATAAAATCTTTAAAAAAAAAAAACTTATATGGGAAATAAAAGTTGTTTCATTCTAAAAATTGTTATTTTTTAAGATTTATTTATTTATTTGAGAGAGAGAGAACGTGCACAAGCAGGGGGAGGGGCAGAGAGAGAGGGAGAGAATCTCAAGCAAGCTCTTCACTGAATGTGGAGCCTCATGCAGGTCCTCGGTCAATCTCAAGACCCTGAGATCATGACCTAAATTGAAACCAAGATTGGATGCTCAATCACCTGAGCCACCCAGATGCCCCCAAATCTTATTTATTTATTTTTAAATTTTTTAAAAAATAAATTTTATTTATTTACTTGACAGAGAGAGAGAGAGAGAGAGAGAGAGCAAGAGAGGGAACACAAGCAGGGGGAAAGGGAGAGGGAGAAGCAGGCTTGCCACTGAGCAGGGAGACTAATGTGGGGCTCAATCCCAGGATCATGGATCATGACATGAGCTGAAGGTAGACACTTAATGACTGAGCCACCCAGCTGCCCCATAAGTTTGATATTTAGATAGTCTTATTCACCTTCATGTTATATTCTCTACAAATTTACTCTTTTAGGGTTAAATATTGATGTTCCACATTTAGGTTTAGAACTCATTGAAAATCACCTCTGTACATGTTTTAAAGTAGAACATGTTTTAGGCTTCTCCAAACCATGAGATAATTTTTTAATCACTATCTACTAAACACTACATTGTCCATTAATTATTTGCAGTGCCCCTTCTCACTATTTATAACTCATAATTTATAAGTGGGTGTATTTATATACTGTTATCTATTCATTATTACTATAGAATTTTACTAAATATAGGTAAAAATGCTTTTTAAAAATACCATTTTATTCTTGAGTTTAAATTCCATATGCATTTTAGAATTTTTGCTGTGTAAGCAATAAGTTATAGCTTATTTATTGATGATTTTATTTTATTTTATTTTATTTTTAAAGATTTTATTTATTTATTTGACAGAGAGAGATCACAAGTAGACAGAGAGGCAGGCAGAGAGAGAGAGAGGGAAGCAGGGTCCCTGCTGAGCAGAGAGCCCGATGCGGGCCTTGATCCCAGGACCCTGAGATCATGACCTGAGCCGAAGGCAGCGGCTTAACCCACTGAGCCACCCAGGCGCCCTATTGATGATTTTATATTTAATCTTTTCAATTCAAATGGTTTGTTTTAGTTTGCTAGGTTTTCTAAGTAGTCATCATAACTCCAAGTAATGATATTATGATTTTTCCTTTTTAAACTAAATCCACTATTTCTTCTTCAGATTTTATTGCATTGTCGGGAGTTAAATTAAATGATTGAAATATTCTATACCAAGTGTAATATTTATGTCAACAATTGGGAAGAGTATGCAATTGTTACCCTACTTGAAGCTAACAAGGTAATTTGCCATAGTTCCATAGATGCTGACAAAAGACCCAATGCTTCTTGATCAGAGGCACTTACAGCAATATCAATAGCAAGAAAATTAATACATTTGCACTGGTTTACTGAGTCTAGCTTTCACAGAGCATCAGAGAAATGCTGATGACAACTATAAACTAATGATTTCTTTATAATAAAGGAAATCTGAACTTAGGGAATCCACCATTTGAAAGAAACTAAGGAAGAAAGAGAAACCTTAACTCTCAAAATTGCTTGCTGCAATTGAAACCTCCAAAAACAGTCCAGATAAAGAACATTCAAAGAAATCTTGACTTCCTT
Source organism: Mustela nivalis (assembly GCF_964662115.1). Lineage (NCBI taxonomy): Eukaryota > Metazoa > Chordata > Mammalia > Carnivora > Mustelidae > Mustela > Mustela nivalis. The sequence continues at coordinate 86,890,549 of NC_139020.1, forward strand.
ACAAATATAGCAAGATGCATAAGAACACAATACACTGTGAAGTATCTCCAAAGAGTTTACTATAATTTTTTGGCTTATCGTATCTGTAAAGATACCTTGAGTTCTTTATTATAAATTGATATTTTGCATTATAAAATGCTTTTTTGACAACTATTAAGATTATTTGAGTTTTCTTCTTTGATATATTAATATAAGGATTAAATCTATAATAATTGATTTTGTGATGTCAAATTCTTAAACTCTTACCTAAACTAAATCATTTTATAAATATTTTAAGACATCATTACATTTGGGTATATCCTTGGGATTTTTGAATCACCACTCACACATTAACTGAACCTATAATCATCATGGTTTGTATTACTTTTGACTAATTTTGGAATCATGACTATCTTAACCTCCTAAAATAACTGACAGCTTTCTTGCTTTCCTATCTTTACAAACAACTCATAAAATAGAGATTTTCAGTTTAATGAAATTTAGTAAAAATTGACTAGAGTTTATTTGAGATTGTGGTCTTCGATAAGATCATTATTTTCCTGAGTAGTTATAGATCTATTCAAATTTGCTCTTCCCTCTTGTACCCCTTCTGGCATTTTATATTCTTTCAGAAATTAATTTATTCCACCTAATTTTTCAAAATTCTTTTCTTACAGTGTTTCCATATATTTATTTATCACTTCTAATTATTTTTATGTATAGTCTTATTCTGTTTAGAATTTTGTGTTTTGCTGGTGCCTTCTCTCTTTTTTCCTTTTTTAGTCTTACCAGTTTTTTATGCCTCATTTTATTCACTTACAAAGCAAAGTTTTACAGAGTTGAAAGCTTTCTTTTTTTTTCTTTCATTTATTTATTTTCAGCATAATAGTATCATTATTTTTTCGCCACACCCAGTGCTCCATGCAATCTGTGCCCTCTATAATACCCACCACCTGGTACCACAACCTCCCACCCCCCTGCCACTTCAAACCCCTCAGATTGTTTTTCAGAGTCCATAGTCTCTCATTATTCACCTCCCCTTCCAATTTACCCAAACCCCCTTCTCTCTAACTCCCCATGTCCTCCATGCTTTTTGTTATGCTCCACAAATAAGTGAAACCATATGATAATTGACACTCTCTGCTTGACTTATTTCATTCAACATAATCTCTTCCAGTCCCATCCATGTTGCTACAAAAGTTGGGTATTCGTCCTTTCTGATGGAGGCATAATACTCCATAGTGTATATGGACCACATCTTCCTTATCCATTCATCTGTTGAAGGGTATCTTGATTCTTTCCACAGTTTGGCGACCGTGGCCATTGCTGCTATAAACACTGGGGTACAGATGGCCCTTCTTTTCACTACATCTGTTTCTTTGGGGTAAATACCCAGGAGTGGGTATTGCAGGGTCATAGGGAAGTTCTATCTTTAATTTCTTGAGGAATCTCCACACTGTTCTCCAAAGTGGCTGCACCAACTTGCATTCCCACCAACAGTGTAAGAGGGTTCCCCTTTCTCCACATCCTCTCCAACACATGTTGTTTCCTGTCTTGCTAATTTTGGCCATTCTAACGGGTGTAAGGTGATATCTCAATGTAGTTTTAATTTGAATCTCCCTGATGGCTAGTGATGATGAACATTTCTTCATGTGTCTGATAGCCATTTGTATGTCTTTATTGGAGAAGTGTCTGTCCATATCTTCTGCCCATTTTTTTATATGATTGTCTGTTTTCTGTTTGTTGAGTTTGAGGAGTTCATTATAGATCCTGGATATCAACCTTTTGTCTGTAGTGTCATTTGCAAATATTTTCTCCCATTCTGTGGGTTGTCTCTTTGTTTTCTTGACTAGAATTTATACAGCAATTCAGCAACGTGGCAGGATACAAAGTCAATGTACAGAAATCAGTGGTTTTCTTATACACTAACAATGAAAATACAGAAAGGGAAATTAGAGAATCGATTCCATTTACTATAGCACCAAGAACCATAAGATACCTGGGAATAAACCTAACCAAGAGGTAAAGGATCTGTACTCAAGGAACTACAGAACACTCATGAAAGAAATTGAAGAAGACACAAAAAGATGGAAGACCATTCCATTCTCTTGGATTGGAAGAATAAACATTGTTAAAATGTCTATACTGCCTAGAGCAATCTATACTTTTAATTCTATTCCAATCAAAATTCCAACGGTATTCTTCAAAGAGCTGGAGCAAATAATCCTAAAATTTGTATGGAATCAGAAGAGACCCCAAATCACTAAGGAAATGTTGAAAAACAAAAATAAAACTGGGGGCATCACGTTACCTGATTTCAAGCTCTACTACAAAGCTGTGATCACCAAGACAGCATGGTACTGGCATAAAAACAAACACATACACCAGTGGAACAGAGTAAAGATCCCAGACATGGACCCTCAACTCTATGGTCAAATAATCTTCGACAAAACAGGAAAAAAATATACAGTGGAAAAAACAGTCTCTTCAATAAATGGTGCTGGGAAAACTGGGCAGCTATATGTAGAAGAATGAAACTCGACCATTCTCTTACACCGTACACAAAGATAAACTCAAAATGGATAAAAGACCTCAATGTGAGACAGGAATCCATCAGAATCCTAGAGGAGAACATAGGCAGTAATCTCTTCGATATCAGCCACAGCAACTTCTTTCAAGATATGTCTCCAAAGGGAAAGGAAACAAAAGCGAAGATGAACTTTTGGGACTTCATCAAAATCAAAAGCTTCTGCACAGCAAAGGAAACAGTCAAGTTGAAAGCCTTCTGCTCTTTGAAACTGTCTTTCCTCTTGGCTTCTAGATAACCCTAATATGCTGGTCATTTTCTAGATCCTCCACCCAACATCAATGTATTGGTTCTCCCTAGAGTTTGTTTCTTGATTTCCTAATTTTGTCTTTTGATACTTTTCCTCTAACTGATCTGATTCAGCCGCCTAGCTTTACATATAACCAAGAAAAATAAGGCTATTGAATTTACATTTTTATACTGAAGTTATCTAAACACGAGGCATTTTATTGAGCTACTTGTCATACTCAATAAATAAAACTCCTCACTTAGTTCCCAATTTCAGGCCTTCCAAGTCTCAGTGAAATGGTACCACCATTCACTCACTTGCTGATCTAAAATTCTGGGCTGAATTATTATATTTTTTTCTTTCTTAATCCTTGAACTCTAAAACATCAACATGTTTTGCCATTTTTTTAACCTACCTGTGTATTAAAGAAGTTTCTTAACTCCATCTTAATTTTTTTCACTGAAGCCCATTTTTCACCTAAGCGCCAAGGCTAGATTGCTGAGATCTTCAATTAACCCCCCATTTGGACCCATCAATCTTATAAAAGCATCAGAAGTTTATCAAACCTAGAAAGATTACTGACTGAATTAGTGAATTACATTTGTATACATTATAATGTACACATTTGTATACATTATAATGAGAAAATTACACAAGGAAACTATGTTGTCTGGTTTCAAGGTCTTCCTGACAGTATCACACATATATAGCACAATGTATAATCAATGTACTTACATTTATTTAAATTTTAGAAAACTCTCACTAATATATCTATCACTGTCTTAACTTTAAAGTTGTAATCAAATTTACATATTTTCTTAAATGTATAAACTCTTAAATCCCTTTGTTCAAATTGGTAAGGTTTTTCCTTGTACATATCTCAACTTTTATTATAGCATATGTTACAAAGTGCTTGCATTTATATTTATTCATATGTGTATGTCTCCATTTCAATGCAGTGTGTGTGTGTGTGTGTGTGTGTGTGTATGTATACATCAGTTGTGACTCATTTAATCTGTATTTCCCATGGTACTTACCTAGCATGGGAACTTGCACAAAGCACATGTAAATTATTTTTGTTGAATTTTAATTAATTAATTAAAATATTGGAGATAATGGGGTGAATGTAGATTTTATTCACTATAATTTTGCTTGATAATTAAGGTGAAAGAAGGAGATAAAGGAAAGGAATATCTAGTTAATATCCAGGACATTGTGATTTCATCATAATTTTATCCAGAATGAGGCCTCTATGTAGCATGTATGAAACAACAATTGGTTCATGATAATAAACATGGAATCATAATTAAAGAAACTAGCTATCATGATATCACTTATAACATTTAACTGAATTTACACATTTTCTAACATACCTGGACAGATGGGCAGATATATTTTGTTTGGTAGTTTTTACTATTTGATGTGCAGAAGACTGGCTAAAAGTGAAGAATCGCTACAAAACTTGTAAACATAACTGTTCTATTGGCTTACTTGCTCATATTTCTAGTCTTAAGAAGGCAGAAGGATAAAAGAATCAGAGAGTGTTCCCTTTAGATCTTGGTAGCTAAACCAGCAATTGATCTATTCTCCTTGTCCTTTTAAGTAATCCCAATTTTGTTCAGTTATCTGTTAGACTTCAGATGAGATGGGTCTCAAACATAGCTGTATAAAGTGAATCATGACTGGACAGCATTTAGGTCACCTCATTCCCTTTGTCATTGATTAATTTAGAAATGGGTGTGTGTCAAAATAGTGACTAACTCTTGAATTTCTAATCATTTTATTTATTTATTTGAGAGAGAGAATGAAGAAGCATGAGAGGGGGAAGGGTCACAGGGAGAAGCAGACTCCCTGCTGAGCAGGGAGCCTCACATGGGACTTGATTTCGGGACTCCAAGATCATGACCTGAGCCAAAGGCTGTGGCTTAACCAACTGAGACACCCAGGCACCCTGATCATTTTTAATATAAAATAAAAAATTTATCATTATTAGAGATAGCAAATTAGGGTTTTCTGTTATTTGTAGGTAAATAACTCTGCTATAATAAATGAAAGTTATTAATTGGCAACTCAAGAAAAAATAGAATCTTTACTACAAAGCTGATATTTAGTCAGTCAAGGTAGGTGGACTGTTAATCACTTAACTTGTAATGTCCAGAATATGACAATATCTTCCTTTCTGCATACTTTCATTCTGTTACCCATTTCCTTTAAATCCCAAACTTCTATCATCCAGTTTATACACTCTGAAGTTTATTATTTAAAAAAAATGGATATCATGTTTGTTAAGCATAACTCTGTCATTTGGTCAGTTTTAACAGATTAAAGAGCTTGCTATTTAACAAGGCCTGAAGGCCTGAAGGAATGTGATCCAGGACGAATTGCAGTGGGGTAATAATAAGAGGTGACTGGGACATTCTGTACATTATAACAGCACAACTCGAAGGACAAACGCAGTCTGAGCACCGATTAACTAGGAAGAGAGTAAAAATAAATAAATAAATAAATAAATAAGGATGGAATAACAGAGTAGATCAAGTCATTCTTATTTTGCCGAGAACCATTTCCACTTAACAAATTTCTTATCACACTTAGAATTCTTCTCTCAATAACTCTGAATCTTTGCTTTTTTGAACCTTCTAATAGTCTTTTTATGAAGAGCCATTATTCAAGGAAACTTCAGGAATTTTAAGTTTATTAAATAATTCTGTAAGCTTCTAGGTTACAGATTAATATTATTTTCATGAAAAGTAAAAAGTAATTTTTAAAGGTAAATATTATTACTTGAAGGTAGCATTTTTGGAGCTCAGAAGCACATAGTTAAACTTTATTTCATTCTATAAATAGTTGTGTTCCTCATACTGCTAGGCTCAATCAACCATGATAATGTATCTTATCACAGATGCTTTTACTTGTAATACCACTAGTAAATAGATATTTTTTCTAGTATTTCTATTTAACTGAAAAAGACATTATGGATTTTGTTCTTTTTCCTCTTCACTTTCATTTGAAAGTCTAATCTATGTTTGTATAAAGGATGGAAAAATAGCTTACAGTTAAATGCAAATCCAATCTTTGATCCAAAACAACCCAAAGTCTGCTCTTGATTTTCAAAAGTTTAAAAACTTTGATCATGTTTGCAAATACAACATTGAAAAAGTATGCATCAGACACACTTACAAATGTTTCTTATGTCTAAAAAATAGCTGATTAAAAAGACCAAGGGGTGCCTGGGTGGCTCAGTAGTCTAAAACTAAGCTAAGCATCTGTCTTTGGCTTAGATCATGATCCCAGGATCCTGGGTTTAAGCCACAGGGCAGGCTCCCTGTTCAGCGGGGAGCCTGATTTTCCCTCTCCTTCTGCCTGCTGCTCCCCCTGCTTGTTTGCATGCTCTCTCTCTCTCTGTCAAATAAATAAATAAAATCTTTAAAAAAATTTTAAAAAAATTAAAAATAAAAATTTAAAATGTATGTAATAAATCATTATCATTATCACTCTAATCCATAAAGTATAATATAAAGTGAAAAATAAAAATGCTGTGTGTGTGAATATATATTCACACCTGCACAATCTCACAATTTGGTGTTTTTTTGCCAAATAGAAAGTGAATTTTAAGTTTGCATTTATATTCTATTGACTCATGAATTCCATCAATTATCAGAAGACAAATTCAAACAAAATGGACCCAGTAGACAGACCCAGTAGACCCAGTAGACTGGCATAGGTTCTCTCATGGAAGAGTTAAGAACACTGACTATGTCCCATGTGAAGCAGAGAAGTGGAAGTAACCATTTCTCTTAAGCAGGTATTCTGGGAGGCTTCTTTCTCAGCAAAAGGAAGTGATTTGAAAATGAAAAATCTTCAGTAATAATGCAGAAAAGAGGAAAACCCAACTTTGCCAGAGATTCTAGATAGATAGGAAAAAAAAATTCCTGTGAAAAATCGAAAACTCAAGCTTGCTCAACTAGACTTGTGCAGATATTTTCGAGTTTGAAAATTATATAAATCTTATCTAAAACCCATGAGGAGCAAATAAAAAATGTCAGAAGTCTCCAAACTGTGGTGTCCATTTCCAAAAACAATATAAGCAAGATCTACAATGAAGATGATGGAAGATAACCTTATAGATATTTTTATATGATACACACACATATGATTCTGTGTGTATTATATGATATTATATGCAAAGCCAACCTATTGTAAAGCTTTACCACACACACACACACACACACACCAGTGATAGTGGAACCTTCATGATAATTGTAATGTCATAGAAGTGTTCTTGGAAATATTTTTACCATATAAATGTTATCAGATTATTACTGCAAAAATGTTAAATCTACAAGTTTAAATTTAAATACCTTTTTTTCTCTAATACTCCAAAAGCAGATGATAGTGTGGGCATATCACTAGGGCCCCACTCAAGACTCTGGATCAGGCTTAAGCATGTAAAGGGCCCTGACCCTCAGTTTCACAGTAAATCTACCACTAGGTTCAGTTAATGAGAATTCTTTCTTTCCTACACTAGCTAAATTTAATGATTTTTCACAGTTATATAAATAACATTTCTCAAGACATAATGTTCAAACAGATCAAAAGGTTACTTTTCAGATTAGTAAAAAGCTCAACTATAAAACAGTGACAACATATTCTGCAACCTGTTGCTTTCTTTGCAGGGTACCTCATTAGCAGGCAGGTGAACTTAAATACTTGTATTTGAGCTTGCCAAAACACACAGGCACATTGTTTCATTCAGTTCTGATGAATTGAATGGGGGTTTATAAAATTTCGCTTCTTAATTCCATAAGATGATGAATTCCAAAGAAAGGTGTTCTATCACTATTTTGTTTGTTTTAGCTAAAACGATGGCTATACAAATTACTCTTCATGTTACAAGCTACAGGAAGTCATCTGACATTCTTCCATTTGAAAGAATAAGAAAATGTAGTACCTTTTACATGCTTGGGATTGTTCTCAATGCTAGAAGAATAAAGTAAGGAGAAAATATCTTTACTATCTTGTCATTTACACTCTGGTGGAATAAAACAAGCAAAACGGTCATTTCTGCTTTGCAAATTTTTCAGATAAAATGTTTGCATTTCTATCAACTTAGAGTTCATAAATATATTAGTGACCATAATTACCAAAAAATATTATATAAAATCTCACCAAAAATAATTCCCAGATTCCTCATGTAATTCAAACTGAGTTTTTCTTCATGTTTGTATGAATAGTGACAGTATGCTTACTATACTTCTTAGATAGGGAATGTTTTTGGTAAATACTGAATTAACCAATAAATCTGATATTCCCAGGGCCTAATATTATTGAAATTAATTGTCATGTTTTCAATCAATGAAAATAATAAACATATTCACTTTTTTAATTTTTTATATGCATAAAGATAAACACTTGAGGCAGCAAAGACCAAATTAAAAATAAAACAAATGAGAAAGATGGAGAGAATGGCATCCTGTGACGATAGCAAGCAGAAAACAAAACCATAAATTTCAGCAGTGGAAACTGAGGCATGATTAACCCTCCTGGACTGTGTCTTTTCTGCTTGAGGTTTATATACATAAAATTACCAGAATAGCATTACCTCACCTCTTACAGGGAACTTGAAATTTAAGTTACTTAGCATTTGCATACTTTTTCACTGATTTTCTTCCTTCCTTCCTTTCTTTCTTTTTTTTTGTTAATATTTTGAAGATTTTATTTATTTATTTGACAGAGAGATAGAAAGCACAAGTAGGCAGAGCAGCAGACAGAGGGATAGGGAGAAGCAGGCTCTCTGCTGAGCAGGGATCCCCAAGCAGGGCTCGATCCCAGAACTCTGGGATCATGACCTGAGCTGAAGGTGGCCACTTAACCAACTGAGCCACCCAGGTGCCCTTTTCAGGGTTTTTCTTGGGGAGAACGTGGAAAGAGGAAATCAAGTGTCCTTTTCCAGTAAATATTTCCAAACCTATTGATATGTTTAAGATACTACAGACACAGTACACTTTAGGAAATACTATGATAGAGACTTTAGACTTTAGATAGAGTCTTAAATGCTGATAATATGCTATACTCTTGTAAGAACAGGGATTGTTTTAGGATTTATTTATTTAATTTATTTTAGAGAGAGAGAAAGAGAGAGTGTGTGTGTCTGTGGGTGCACATGTGCCCACATTGGGGTGGGGGAAGGAGCAGAGGAAGAGGAAGAGAGAGAATCTCAAGCAGACTCCTTGCTAAGGAGTTGTTGTTGAGCCCAACAGAAGGCTCAACCTCACTACCCTGAGATCATGACCTGAGTTGAAATAAAGTATTGGACATTTAACCAACTGAACCACCCAGGCACCCTAGGAGCAGTGATTTTTAATGCAGTTCATTGTTTTTCTACTGATTTACCTGCAGTATAATATACATAGTTTTCTAGAATATGATTTAAATTTTGGTATTTCTCTAACACGCCAGGTCTATGTAGTATCGGAAAAATTAACTGAATTTATATTCAGAAGAGCCAAGTTTTCTTGCTAATGTTATCATACCAATGATTTGAATAAGTTGTTTAATTGTTCTTAGTCTTGGCTTTACCATAAGCAATCCTTCATTAATTATCCTAAGCTCAGAGTCTAAAGCCAGCAATTCATTCATTCATTCATTCATTCACTTCTTGAGTGAATGTTTCTGTGGTTGTTATTGTATGAGAAACAATGCTAGACAATGAAAATATTTTTTTAAGTGATATGCTTGACTTCCACTCTGATGGGGTCTGAAGTTTAACAGGTGAGACATAGATTAAAATAATTGGATGAGCACGATGGTGGGTATTTAGGAGGGCACACATTGTGTGGAGCACTGGGTGTGGTGCATAAACAATGAATTTTGGATCACTGAAAATAAAATAAAATAAAGCCTCCCCCAAAATTGCACAATTAAAAATGTAATTTGGTAAAAACTAAGAAGAAAAATTGTGCATTATTTGACAGCATATAATAGAGACCTCAATCTGAGGGTTAGGCAATAATTCTCTCAGGTACTAACATTTCAATAGCAGATCAAACCACTTAGCTTTATGTAATTTAGGGACTTACTAGATATGTGCCTATGTATAAAAGTATAAGCTCTGTGAGGGAAGGAATTTCAGTATTTTGTTCACTGCTCAGAGCTAAAATAGGACATGAATGAATGGATGGGAGAAAGTATTTATTATGTTGATAAATTGGAGAATGACTTCCTACCATTGTCGTATTATGAAACTCAACAGAAATATTTTTCTTTCAAAATTTTCACTTTTACAGAAACTTCAGATGCAAGAAATTTATTTTCAATTTATAATTCACCATCCCTTTGACAGTAATTGAGTGTCTATTATTGCCAAACACTGTGTTACTAAAAGGAAAAAAACCTGTGTTTGTTTTATTCTATACTCAGAGAACACTTCACTTCTGACACCAAATGCTGACAACTTTCCACACCAAACAATGCTCTAACTCTCAGACACCAGCAGAGTGTCCTAGAATTCAATTACGGCTCTGACTATAAGTGTTGGCACAGACCCCACAGATTAAGGTCTCAGTTCCATAATACTAGCTCCTATTTTAGATACCTATGACAAATAATGAATCCCAGGTTACCCACATTTTTGTCTGACTTGACCACAAATTGCTGGTTCTCATGAACCCCTTCTTAGTCATTTATAAGAATAAGTAAATAATATGGTTAAGATGTCACATTAATAAAAGTTGCCATTGAATGTCTAAAAAGAATTCAGACTTTAAGTTGAATTAATTTCATTATCTCTAATTACCCGTCCCAACCTGAAAGAAAGATGTCATTTCTTTCTTCAATTATGGAAACCGAAATTATGGAAATTTGAGTAGATTATCCATGCCATAATTGATCAATCTGGTGGTCTGGACTTGATTGTCTATTTCTTAGTTTCTCTTTAGACTTCTTTTTAATATATGTTATTTAGAAATGTGTTGCTTATTCTCCAAATATTTTAGGATTTTCCAACTATCTTTCTGCTATAGATGTCTAGTTTAATTCCACTGTTTTCTGAGAATATTCTTTGTATGGTTTCTTTCTTTCTTCTTTTTTCTTTTTAATTTGTTAAGATGTATTTGAAGGCCAGCATGTAGTTTATTCTGGTGAATGTTTCACAAGTGCCTGAGAAAATTGTATTTTCTGCTGTTGTTGGATGAAATGTTCTATAAATGTCAATTAGGTCCAGTTGATTGATGGTGCTGTTCAGTTCAACTATATCCTCACTGATTTTCTGCCTGCTGAATCTGTCAATTACTGAAAGAAGGCTGTTAAAATCTCCAACTGTAATAGTGGATTTAACTATTTCTCGTTGCAGTTTGCCTTAGTTCGTTTGGGCTACCATAACAAAATACCATAGAGGTGAGCAGCTTAAACAACAGAAATTTACTTTTTCACAGTCTTAGGGCTAAAAGTCGGAGATCAAGGTATTGGCAGGCTTGTTTATTTGTTAGTTTATTTTGTTTGGTTGTTTTCCTGTGGCCTATATCTTTGGCATGGAGGTGGCTATCTTCTCCCCACATTTTCTCATGGTCTCTCCTCTGTGTATGTCCATGACTTAATCTCTTCTTCTTATAGAGATACCATTTCTATTGCATTAGAACCCACACTAATGACCTCATTATAACATAGCAATTACATCTATGAAGACTTTATCTTCAAATATAGTTACACTGAAAGTCACTGGGGGTTAGGACTTCAACATATAAATGGGGGAGGGGGGATTTTGGTTTAGATCACAACAGAACTCCATCAGTTTTTGATTCACATATTCTCATCCTCTGTTGTTAGATGCATACAGATTAAGAATTGGTCTGTCCTTACAAAATTCTGATTATGTAATATTTCTCTTTATCCCTGAAAATTTTTGCCTTTCTGAAGTCTTCCTGCTTTGTCTGAAATTAATATAGCTAACTTAAGGTTTCTTATGGTTAATGTTAAAATGGCATGTATTTGTCCATTATTTTACTCTTAATATGTCTATGTCTTTATATTTAAATTTGGTGTCCTATATTCTTAACTATAGAGAACAAGCTGGTGATTACCAGAGTGGAGGTGGGGAAGATGGGTTAAATAGGTAGTGAGGATTAAAGAGTGCATTTGTTGCGATGAGAACAAGGTGTTATATGGAATTATTGAATCACTATATTGTGTACCTGAAACTAATATTATACTTTATGGTAACTAGCTGGAATTTAAATAAAAACTTAAAAAAATAAAGTGGTTGCCCTATAGAGAACAGAAGGTGGGTCTTGATTTTTGTCTATTTTTTTTTTAATTAGTGAATTTAGACCATTTACATTCAGAGTGATTTTTGAGTTGGAGGAGTTAAGATGACAGAGGACTAGAAGGACCTTAAGTTTTCCTTGTCTCTCAAACATAATCTTGAGAAAGAAAAGCAAAGCAGAAGACATCACAATTCCAATTTTCAAGCTATATTACAAAGCTGTAGTCATCAACATAGTATAGTACTACCCCATGACTCCACAATTGTACTACTAGGTATTTACTCAAAAGATACAAAAATACTGATTCAAAGGGGCACATTCACCCTGGTATTTATAGCAGTATTATCAGCAACAGCCAAATAATCGAAAGAGCCTAAATGCCCATCAACTGACGAATAGATAAAGAAGAGGTATCCATGCAAGGAATATTACTGAGCTATCAAAAAGAATGAAATCTTCCATTTGCAACAGCCTGGATAGAGCTAGAGTGTATTATATTAAGCAAAATAAGTCAGTTAGAGAAAGACAAATACCATATGGTTTCACTCCTATGTGGAGGTTAAGAAACAAAATAGAGGAACATAAGGGAAGGGGAAAAAAGAGAAAGAGAAAAAGAGAAAGACAAACCATAAGAGACTCTTAATTATAGAGAACAAACTGAAGGTTGATGAGGGGGACATTAGCAAGAGACAAATGGGAGGTAGGTATTAAAGAGGGTATTTGTTGTGTTGAGCACTTGGTGTTACATGTAAGTGATGAATCACTACATTCTACTCCTGAAACCAGTATTGTACTTCATATTAACTAACTAGAATTAAATAAAAATTTGAAAAAAGAAAAAAAAATAAGGTGATTGTTGATTTGTTGGATTATTATCTACCATGTTTGTGACCATTTTGTACCTGTTGAATTTATTCTTTTTGTTTTTTTCTCCTGTTTTTACTGAATATTTATATGATTTTATTTTCTCTCCCTTAAGCACATCAAATATATATATATATATATATATATATATATATATATATATATATATTTGTTGTTGTTGTTGTTGTTTCATTTCTTTTCAGTGTAACAGAATTCATTGTTTATGCACCACACCCAGTACTCCATGCAATATGTGCCCTCAATAATACCCACCACCAGGCTCCCCCAACCTCCCACCCCCCGCCCTTTCAAAACACTCAGATAGTTTGTTTCAGAGTCCATAGTTTCTCATGGTTCATCTCCCCCTCCAATTTCCCTCAACTCCCTCTTCTCCATCTCCCCATGTCCTCCATGTTATTTGTTATGCTCCACAAATAAATTAAACCATATGATAATTGACTCTCTTTGCTTGACTTATTTCACTCAGCATAATCTCTTCCAGTCCCATCCATGTTGATACAAAAGTTGGGTATTCATCCTTTCTGATGGAGGCATAATACTCCATAGTGTATATGGACCACATCTTCCTTACCCATTCATTCATTAAAGGTTCTTTCCACAGTATGGTGACCGTGGCCATTGTTGCTATGAACATTGGGGTACAGATGGCCCTTCTTTTTACTATACATCTGTATCTTTGAGGTAAATACCCAGTAGTGCAATTGCAGGGTCATAGGGAAGCTGTATTTTTAATTTCTTAAGGAATCTCCACACTGTTCTCCAAAGTGGCTGCACCAACTTGCATTCCCACCAACAGTGTAAAAGGGTTCCCCTTTCTCCACATCCTCTCCAACACAGTTGTTTCCTGTCTTGCTAATTTTGGCCATTCTTACTGGTGTAAGGTGGTATCTCAACGTGGTTTTAATTTGAATCTCTCTGATGGCTAGTGATGAACATTTTGTAATTTTAATGGTTGTTTCTAAATGTTCAATACATATCTACAAGTAATCTAAATCCACTTTCAAATGACACTATATCACTTCACAGGGAGTAGCTTATAACTGAATGTTCCCATACCTTACTTACTAGGTGTCGCTCATTTCACTTACTTATAAGTTATAATCCCCTAATACATTGTTCTATTATCATTTTGAATTGTTATCTATTTGAGCATGAGAAGAAAAGTTCTAAATGTGTCTTACTTGTATTTATTCCTTCTCTAATGCTCTCTCTCTCTCTGTCTCTCTTTTATTTAATTTTTTTAATGTAGATAGGAGTTTCTGACACATTATTTTTGTCCTCTATGAAGAATGGGTTCTCTCTGCTTGACTTATTTCACTCAGCATAAAAAATTCTAAATTATTAAATTCAGGTAGTATATAGATGGACAGTGACAGAATGTACTAATATATGAGGTTGCACTAGGCCTGAACTGAAGGTTTCAGTGGTTCTGACAAAAACTGTTAAAAGTGTGCATGGAATTTAAAGAGGAAACATATCAAATTTATCACCATTATTCCAATTATTCAATGTATATATTTTTAGGTAATTGAGTTCTCTACCATAATAACAACTCCTATTTTTTTTAAAAGATTTTATTTATTTGGGTGCCTGGGTGGCTCAGTGGGTTAAGCCGCTGCCTTCGGCTCAGGTCATGATCTCAGGGTCCTGGGATCGAGTCCCGCATCGGGCTCTCTGCTCAGCAGGGAGCCTGCTTCCCTCTCTCTCTCTCTCTGCCTGCCTCTCAGTGTACTTGTGATTTTTCTCTTAAAAAAAAAAAAAGATTTTATTTATTTATTTGAGAGAGAGACAGTGAGAAAGAGCATGAGAGAGGAGAAGGTCAGAGGGAGAAGCAGACTCCCCATGGAGCTGGGAGCCCAATGCGGGACTCCATCCCGGTACTCCAGGATCATAACCTGAGCCGAAGGCAGTTGTCCAACCAACTGAGCCACCCAGGTGTCCCTCCTATTATTATTTTTATATGAAATTTATATGAGCCATATTTATCAAAATATTTTATTTCTTTCTTAAAACATCTGATATCCTTGGGGTGCCTGAGTGGCTCAGTGGGTTAAAGCCTCTGCTTTCAGCTCAGGTCATGATCCCAGAGTCCTGGGATAGAGCCCCACATCAGGCTTTCTGCTCGGCAGGGAGCCTGCTTCCCTTCCTCTCTCTCTGCCTGCCTCTGCCGACTTGTGATCTCTCTCTGTCAAATAAATAAAATCTTCAAAGAACAAAACAAAACAAAAAATCTGATATCCTCATTGACATGTATTAAGGATGGCTTAATTTTCAAGTAATTTTTTTTAAGGACTATGGCTTTGCTACTATATTGTACCACAAAACCTTTGATTTTTCTAAAATAACCTCCTATATTTTGGAATTTCATGCAGTAGAAATTCAATCTGGCATTCTTTATTGAGGAAATTTACTGAACTGTAAGGGACTTTTGTGTTTTTGAGGTTTTGTTTCTTAGTTAGAAAATAATTTGCTGTACACTTAATCTGAAATGCTATGTAAGAAAATGCAAAGTGTTATATTTACTTATCTTATAAATATATATAGAATTTATTGGTAAGGAGAACTTCTAAATTGAAAGATTTGAGAATTATTTACTTGTGTTTTTAAAACCTTTGATTTTTAACATGAATATCTATCTATCTATTTATCTATGATTTATATGTTTTTAAAAATCTGTGCTACAAATATATGACACTTTGTTATGCAAAAATCAGGGATCTAAAGAATACCAGTCACATACTATCCATCTCTGAATATCTCCCCAGAATTTGACTTGATATAAGCCATAATGATCAACATTACATAAGAAACTTTCTTTTAGCTTTGTCTCCCCAAGTTAAATTCAGTGATCATAGCTATGGTACTCAATACTCCTCACAATAATTCAAAAACAAAGCAATGAATGCTTATATATGTTTTTAAGTATTTTCATAGTCATGTAGAAGGATTCTTTGTAATAAAGAAATAAAGACTAAACCAAGCTACAATATTTAAGAGCTCATATCAAGAAGAATATGAAACCATATAGTGAAACCAAAATTGTCATATTAAAGGCTTAAAAATTATAAGGTCAGTGTTGTATAAAAATCATGTTTAGGTCAGTAGTATAAGAATTAATAAAAGAATATGATTAGGCCTTATTATTTTATATTATTTTATTTATCTTTTGGATCCTTGATAAATAAAGTGCATGTTCAAGTTTATATCTTTTGGCATATGCTGTCAGTTAATGCTCTAGAACTATGCGATCAATATAGCTAGATGTATAAAAGACTATTCATTTTGTTGAAGTACTATATTTACTCAATATTCATTTTTTTAAGTCAAATGGGAAGAGAATATCATCACATTATTGCTTAACTTTTATTTTTTAATACTAACAAGGTTATTCCTTTCTTATAACTTATAGTTTTTTTTTCTTTTTAAAGAAATCCATTCATTTCCATGTAATGTCAGTTTATAGATATTTTCATTACTTGTAAAAGATTTTTATATGTTGAAGTTATTCATCTTGTCTTGGGATATAAATTTTAAATACCAGGGCACCTGGGTGGCTCAGTGGGTTAAGCCGCTGCCTTCAGCTCAGGTCATGATCTCATGGTCCTGGGATTGAGTCCCACGTCGTGCTTTCTGCTCAGCAGGGAGTCTGCTTCCCTCTCTCTCTTTCTCTGCCTGCCTCTCTGCCTACTTGTGATCTCTCTGTGTCAAATAATTAAATAAAATCTTAAAAAAAAATTAAATACCACAGTACATTCCATCTAATAAATTTATTGGGATAAATACTGAAAGTTAAACAAAAAAAGAGGCTCTAGTGAAATGAAACTGTAAACAAAACACTAGAGTTGATCAATAAAATAAATTTTAACAAACAGTTTACAAAAAGTCAGATGTATTAAGTGAAGAGATGGAAAAAATGCAAATACTAAATGATAATGGTAAGAAAACTGAAAGGACTTTATTAATGTTATACAAAGTAATATTTGGGAAAAGATATTACAGTGACAAAAGTTCATCCTTTAAGAAGAAAAACTTGTATAAATATGTGTATATGCATATGTATACACTTATGAACATATATTCAAAATAAAGGAAGTAAAACTCACAAAAATAAAAGGAAAGTAAGATATTTAAAATTGTAGTTGGTTGTACTATCATTCCTTTCTCAGTAATTAGTTGAAGAAGCAGTCAAAAAAGCATATCTTAATGCTTAATAGAAAGCTTGAATAAATTTCTCAACCAATTTGTATACAAAAGATGGTTGTTTTTCTTTTTTATCCAGCATGAAAATTTCCACATTTTAATTAGTTTATCAATTTACATTTAATGTAATGATCACTAAAGTAATACTCAATATGGTTAAGTTTAAAAATATCAACTTTTGATGTGTTTTCTATTTATTCCTTTCTGTATTCCTAATTTCTTCATTCCCTATTTTGGATTAGTTGAGAAGCTTCTGGTTTTCCATTTTTATCTCTTAATTGACTTACTAATTATAGCTCCTTTTTTCACCGTCACTCTTGAATTTATAATATGTCATTTTAACTTATTGCAGTCCATGTTAAATTTATATTATATCATTTCATGTGTAATTTGTAACATTATACATGTATTATAACATTAATTTTGCATGTCCCTGCACGTTTTCCTGCACTGGGGTCTGAGAAATCATGTATATCTATGCTTTTTATATTGGTCTCAGCCTATTCCTACTAATGCTATCAGCCAAGAATGGGAGGTGCTCATCAGGGCCCATTCTACTTGGGGAAGCCCCCACAGACATTTACTCAACCAGAGCCAATTTTGTGGACCAGCTGGCCTTTGTGGTTCTTATGATTGCAAGATGCATCTCAGCAACAACCATTAAGAAACTTGGAAGGAACAAGGTTTATTAATCACAAATCCTGGAGGGTACATGACATGCCCAAAGGCCACACAGAGAGATTGAGCATAGAGACAGAGAATGTACTAATACACAGAGAGCTCTGCCTTTATGAGCATTCAAGAACAGTGTGTCCAGGGTTTCAAGGGTTCCTTAGATTATGTTTGCCTTTCTTCGTTCTTTTATTTTTCTGTTGCACAACCTCCATCACTCCCATTGTCCTATCTTCAAGTTCACAGATTCTTCTGCCTGCTCAAACTTACCTGTGAATTTCTCTTGTGAATTTTTCATTTCAGTTACTATATATTTCAACTCTAGACTCTTTTTTATGGTTTTTATTTTTTTTAACTTCTTGATATTTTCAATTTATCCATATACCATTTTTCTGACTTGTTCCTCACCTTACTTTAGTTCTTCAAGCATATTTAAGGCCTTGTTTTAAGTGTTTGTCTAGTAAATCTGCCATCATAGCTTTTTCAAGGACAGTTTCTGTTGATTTATTTTTTTGCCTTTGAATATACCGTAGTTACCTGTTTCTGTCTTTTACTTTGATTTTTCCTATTTCTTTGTGATTTTTGTTGGTATTGTTGAAAAATAGACATTTGAATCTAATAATGTGGTAACTCTAGAAATTAGATTCTCTGGCCTTTCCCATCATTTGTTCCTTTTTGATACTGTTTTTGTTTTTCTGATTCTTATAGGCCACTTCTATGCTGATAATCAACCTGGTGTATAAATTTACGGTCTTTTCATGTCTTTCCTGGGTCTTTTCCAGGACATCATGGTTCATTTTCTAATTTTCTTCATGTATGCTGTAGTTTTTTCAATGGCTAAGTCTTTAATTTTTGGCTCCCAAATGGAGAAAAGGAGATAAATAAAAAGGGGAGGCAAGGGTGCTGGCCCTTTAAGTTCCCTGCAAGTGTTTTCAGCCAAAGGAAGGGCGAGCTTACAATTAACTGCAGGGGAGACATATCAAAAATGGCCACCAGCCTCTTTGCATTTCTGTAACCAGAATCAGCAACTGATGATCAGAGCACAGATCTCTGATATTTGAAGAATGGGATCCTTTTACCCCAGTTTAGCTCCTTCAGACCATGTGGTGGATGTTCCAGAAGTATATGTACAGATGTCTGCCATAGGGCTGGGGGATTGAGGAAAGATAGCCTCTACTGTGCTAAGAACTGAAATTACAAAATCGGCCACTCTTTACCATCCAAGTCTCTCTCTGGAAGTTGCAAACCTTCAATATATTACAGAATTCCAACATATTTACATCAAACATATCCCACCAGTGCAATTTTCCCTAGGTGAGGAAACAGATTCTTGGCATTTCCTATACCACTATCTTTCCCAAATTATCCAATGTTATTTTATTTTAAAGAGGGCTAAATTTTGGTTCTACAGGCTGTTAATTTATGTATGGATCTTCTAAGTGTGGAAAAATTATAGTGGTAAATAAGGGTGACTGAAAACAATCAGAAGCAAAGGCGGAAGCTTTTATTTCCAGGCAACATTTATAAAAATAAGATACCTAATATTTTAATTATCATGAACAGAATGCCTTATATTTTCTGATTTATATGCATAATGCATTGTAGAGAACATGATGAGACATTGATTATTATTTCCTGTTTTGGAGATATATTTTTAAAGTATTTTGTAGTTTATATTCTTCATTTGTTGAATGAGAAAGATAATGTATCATTAAATAATACTATATAATTAAAATGTTCTAAAAACTATAAATCCCTAGAGAAATAAAAAATATTTTAATCTTTATAAACCAGCATGGATTATATAGACAAGAAGATCATGAATAAAAAAACAATTTACCACCTTCCAGAAAACAATGTTTAGAATTACATATTTTGTAAGATAGTAGTAATTATTTATGTAAATGTCAGAGACTCAATTTTGATGAAAATGCATTTTAATGTTCATTTGTTTTTCTAAATATTCATGAAAGTAAATGAAAAGTATATTTACTCATTTGTTATCCATGAAAATAGAAGTTAATGTCAATTTTAAAACATTATAGGTAAATCATCTAATCTGTTTTACCCTTCATTCTCCCTATCGGCACAGACTGAATGGGACCACCATGACCTCTCTGTATATGATTTTTTTTTAAGATTTTATTTATTTATTTGACAGAGAGAGAGATCACAAGTAGGTGGAGAGGCAGGTAGAGAGAGAGAGAGAGAGGAGAAAGCAGGTTCCCCACTAAGTAGAGAGCCTGACGCAGGGCTCGATCCCAGGACCCCGGGATCATGACCCAAGCTGAAGGCTGAAGTCTTAACCAACACTGAGCCAGTCAGATGCCCCTCTGTATATGAGTTTTAATATCCTTTGTGTATTAGCTAATGGAGTAAAACTTTTGATCCTTGTAATCTCATAATTTGAGAATTAATGATATAATGACTTGAATAGACTATGTCAAAGAGATGACACAGTAAAATACGTAAAAATATGTAAAATATCTCAATATATTTTGAGGACCATAAATGTAATTAAACGTAGGAATTGTGATATTTTAACATTAAAGATATGTATAGTATTTTTGTCAGTTATTCCACGTAACTTCCTAATACAGAATTACATGCCATCAAATTAGGCCTAATTCTGGACTAGATTCTGAAGTAATGTGAAGACTAGTGAAAATTAAAAAAAAAAAGTAGTATATCATTATAAATTGTAGAGTTAACTAAATGAGAACATTTTAATTTGTCATTGGATAACTTGACCAAAAACAGCAATTCTATAATCCCCACAGGAATCGTGAAATAAGGGGAAAAAAATCCATAAAGATGAATCAAATAATATAAAACTTTTCTAGGACTCTATTGGAGATAGAGTCTCCTATTAGAGATAGGACTTTATTGGAGATAGAGTAATTTCACTTAACTAATTTTCTATGCTAACATAGAAAATTAGTTAAGTGAAATTACCAACTGTGGGTAAAAGAAATACAAGTTTTCAGGAAAAGAGATGACATCGAGGGAGTTACTTTAATTCTATGAGTTGTTGATTTCTATGGATATACATTTTACTAATTAAACCAATTTTTCCCTTGCAAATAGTTTTTAGATCTAATTCCTGTATTTTTGTCATATGGTTTGATAAAAGCACAACTGAAATGAAGATTTACCAGTTGAACAACAAATTAGAGAATGAAAAATGGATGGGAGACGGGTAAGAAAACAACCTAACAAGAACAGTAGTAGAAAAAAATGATAAGAAAAGGAAGCAGTAATGTCAGAAAGGATTATGAATCAAATCTTTGGTTTTGAGTAACTTATTTGGGTAGTCAGGGAAATATTCATAAATATTTGCAGAATAATAGTGACACATAGCTTTATGTATGCTCAATTACCTTGTTTATGGAACTTTGTAATTGAGAATGCTTGAATATCTTAATCTATGCTAAAGATATTCATCATTAATATTTGATTGTCTCTTAATTTAAAAAAAATTAAACTAAAATGAAAAATACATCTATGTAATTTAATTGTGCAAACTTATGTAATATGTAATTAAACATCTGTTTTTTTGAAAGCAATAAGAAAAATGATACAAAATAAGTCCTTAGCTAAGAGAGTACTATTTTAAAAAATCAATTATTCTCTGAAACACAGCAAGCTGCTTTTCAGAAATTACAACAAAGCAAACTGCTGGTAACCATCCTACTGTATATCCATTTCTCAAAATAGTACAAGCACTTTCACAAAAAAAGCCAAGTCATTCATTATAAAATACCCCCAAGGCATAGATTTTCTCCAAGCAAGCTTCTCATTTTTTCCTTTGCAAAGAAAATCAATTTCAAAAATAAGGAGAAATGCTTAGCAAGAACAATGCAGTTGCTTTAAGTATATGTACTGACTATACAGTGTATAAACATATGGATATTTGAATACTATTTATACTTGTAATTTAAGCAGTTGAACAGATATTTTTACTGAGTGTTTAAATGCATAGAACATTTGCAATAGCACTCATTGTGTACCATAACCATATACTGCAAGCAAAATTCATATAATAATAACATTTTAAGCTTTTCAAATAATAATTACTCAAATTTTGTATTTAAGTACAAGTGTGTTATGAAAATGATTTCATAAGATGACATATTATAACAGATTCTCCTCAAGCTACATAACCTTCAGAATATCTGAAATCGTGCTTTTAAGTATTAGCATTTCCAAATAAGCTCTTTGTTCTTTTAGTAGTGAAACAATAAATTATTTTAACACCTGTTGACAGTTATTGCAGTTTATATTTTACAGTTTCACAGATATGGAATTCAGAAAAATAAATTTTTACCTAAGTATTTGGACAAAGTTGGACAAATAAAAGGCTCATTAGGTGAGTGCTGCAGTCTTATGAGAAGTTATTTGTCCTTGGGGCACCTGGGTGGCTCAGTCACCTAAGCGTCTGCTTTCAGCTCAGGTAATGATCTCACAATGCTGGGATATAGCTCCATGTGGGTTCCCTGCTCAGTGGAGAGTGTGCTTCTCCTTCTGCCTCTGCCTCTCCTTCTGCTCATGCTCTCTCCTTCTCGCAAATAAATAAATAAAATCTTAGGGAAAAAAAAAAAAGGAAGTTACTTGTCCTGGTATGTAACTTAGCTCCTATCAAACAGCACATTCTGGATAGTAAGTGAGACAGGTTGGATACTCCCTTCCCAGGGAGCTTGTCTCCTCTTTGCACAGTACTCAATTACATATTTTAAATCATATAAAAATTGTAATTATTCAGTTTGGAATTAGTAAACACAATTTTCCTATTCTTTCAAGTCATACAGCTTTTTCCTTTGAGTATTAGAATAGCTAATCAAGAATAGTCCATGATCTTTCGGCACAACAGAAAGCCTGCTTCTGCTTCTTTTGCTGCTCTCCCTGCTTGTTCTCTCTCTCTCTCTCCCCCCAATAAATAAATAAATAAATAAATAAATAAATAAATAAAATATTTAAAAAATAGCCTGTGATATGACAAAACTATTGGTAATCTTAAGTGTTGATTCATGTATAAGAGTAGTCTAGCTTTTGAGATCTGATTTTTTTTGTTGTTATGGTTTTTGTTTTTGGTTTGATTTTTTGGTTTTTGGAACACTAGGAATGAACACCTATAATGAACTTACCTACTCTTATAGACTTCTATCATATTTGTTCCAGTGGGCTGAATGTCTAGGTATATACTTCTGATTATTATATATGTAGACAGGTTCTCTGATGACTATATTTAATATAAACAAAATAAAAGTAAAATAAATAAAAAGTGAACAAATTCCTCTTAAGTTCTTTTTCCTTAGTTCTACCAAGTTTTTGAAGACAAAATTAATTTATGAACATTTAACAAATTTATAGGTATATTAAAATTGTATAAAGATGACCTCATTCTTATTTACATTTTTAAAATAGCTGCACATGTATATTTGAAGCTCAATATAATAAGGGGAATAAGTACTGGCATAGATTACTTTCAAATTAGATAGGAGAAGCTGAGGCTTAGGTCTCGAGACTTGTTAAAAATCACAGAGCTCTCTAAATTAGCCCTATCCTTAATAGTAATAATTTATTTATCACCCTATTCCCTGTAGGTTTTGTTTTACTCCAAAGGGAGAAAACTGAACTTAATCTTTTGCATTTATACTGCATTAGAACTTTAAAAAAATGTGAAGAAAACATACTTGGTTCTATGTATTTGGGAAAAGCGGTAACTATATTCCACTGTAGGCATTTTTAAGTGATACTGCATATAACAAGTTCAAGAAATCCATTTGACATAGTTTGTGTCAGAATTTCTGTAATTAATCAGAAGGCATGTAATAAAGAGTTCAACTCCATATTTGATGTTTGTTGCCTGGCAGATTTCATGCCCTGCAATGACCCCTTTCTTCTCTGTCCCACGTCTGGGGAGGCTCAAATTATGAAGGCCTTGGCTGTCCTGAATAGAAATCCTCATCCAGACTCTGCATTAAAAGTGACATAAAACTCCAAATTAGTTTTACCTCTCCACAGAAACCTCATTATGTATATGGAAGTTTTCATACTTTTTTGGTTCATGTGTAAAGTCCTTGGCATTGCTCTGAACCAAATTTTGAAGGAGAGGTTTATCTTCCCTCTGTTTATTGTCCAGGGCAGTACATTATGTACAAAACTCCTATTAACATCCAAATGATCAATAACAGCTTGTAAAGCTCAGAGAATCATTGGTGTGTATATGTCAATCTCCATATATATATATTTTTTTCTTTTTTCTTTTTGTTTTTTTTGCTTGTAAAGAGAATATAAATTAGTTAAGTTTATAATCCTCCTAGAGTGAGTGAGTGAGTGTAGGCAAGAAAAGAGCATTGTTTTGGATCTATGAGTTTTGGTACATTTAATAAAAATTAGTCATGTCTGATTTCACGTTCAGAAATTAGTTACACCCATCCCCATTGACTTATATTCATATATTTGTAGTCATTGTGGATCATTTAGTCACTATGGATTAAATGCTGTTAATATTTGAGTGCATCACTACAACGTAAAATATTTTATGTAAAAAAAAAAAAATGTTGAGTATACTTTGTATAGCTCTAAGAAAAATCCAAGCCTGTTGGTTTTATCAGTGACATGACTTTCCAATGTCAATCAATTAACATAGTGTAATGTAATTAACCAGTAAATAAATTAATCCAGACCTCAACTGGATGTCTTTGTTGCAAATAATAGGGATGGTATTTATGCTGAATTTTATAACTATTTATCTTCCTTTTGATTTCTGATTATTCAGATACTATTTGCTTTGTGTAAAGATATTCTGCACTACAGGTATCACTCCGGAAGTAGAATTATCAATGACCTAGATGATAGCATAATAATTCTGGAATGTATTTGTTTGTTAAAGTTATACCAAAAAAAGAAAAAAGAAAGTCATATCACTTAAGGGAAATTTTCTATCTATTTTCACACTAGCAAAGTGAGATCCACTGTTTATTTTATAACTTGGTCTGTATGATCCCTTTCTTTCATTTTCTTTTTTTCTGTTAATTTGGAAGATATACAAAATTTGGGTTTGGATCCTAGATGGCTATTTTTTTAATGTTTAAAAACAAACTATCCTCCAGGGCCAGGTTCCAACATCCTCAATCATATTGAAGAATGACAAAAACAAACAAAATTCTAGAAATAGTACTTTGAAGAAAATTCGTGGGACCTTGGTGCAAAGAGTAAAGTATCAAAGTTTTGCAATTTATTGCACGCTTCAAAACTTCTTCGGTTTTGGAGCACCTCAAACGACTTAGCCACCAACTCTTGGTTTCAGCTCAGGTCATGATCTCATGGGTCATTAGATGGAATCCCGTGTGGGGCTCCCCACCCTGGAGGAAGTCTGCTTGATTCTCTTCCTCTCCCCCCCCAACTTGCTCTCGTTCTAAAATAAATAAATCTTGAAAAAAAATTAAAAATTCCTTCTGTTTAAAGTCTGGTTCAGCAAGGGGCACCTGGGTGGCTCAATAAGTTGAGAATCTGACGGATCAGGTGGTGATCTCAAGGTCCTGGGATGGAGCCTTGCATGGGGCTTCTTGCTCAGCAGAGAGTCTGCTTCTCCCTCTCTCCCCGTTCATGCTCTCTCTCCCTTTCTCTCTCTCTCTCTCTCAAATAAATAAACAAATAATCTTAAAACAAAGAAAAAATCTTAAATTTATATTTTTAAAGTTTTCAACTATTAACAGTATTTTCTAATATGAGTAATTTATAATCATGGTTGGTTTTCATAACCCTCATCATGACCCACACACTGTTTTTTCTGATAATTTTCTAGGCATTTATTTGTCTAAGTTTAAAATTATAAGTTTGTTATTTTTTATTTAAAAAATATTTCCTTTTAACATACTGATAATTTTTTAAATATCCACTTAATTATTTTAGGTATACTTCTGTGGTTATTTTAACTTTATTGCATTATTGTCCTAGAAAGTAATATATAAGACATTAATCTTTTGGTGTGTTGAGGTTTAAATTTTGGCCTGATACAGAGTCTATTTTTGTAAGATTTCCTGTGTACTTGGAAAAATGTGTATTGAAATAAACAGTGTGTATTGAAATCAGTATATCTAATAAATCAATCTAATGAATGGTATCATTTAGATTTTTTTATCTGTGTGTTTTGTCTACTTAATCAGTTTCTGGAGAAAGTATATTAAAATAACTAATTGCAATGCTGGTTTATCTTTCTCTTTGTACTTTTATCAATTATCATGATATATTTTAAGGTGTGCTATAATATGCATATTTAATAGTAATGAATATAGCTTCTAGTTTTATATATATTATTTGTATGCATTATTTTTCCTTTAGAAAATTTTATTGTTAATATAATTTATTATAATAAATCAGTTTATTTGTTAGTCAATTAATAATTAATAACGAGTAAATTGAAATGATTTATTAATTATATAATTCTTTTTATAGATAGTAAAGTTAAAAACCTCAAATTTGGGGGGTCCATAATTACCTCTTATGCTTTATTCCATCAATCTATTTTCAAGCTCTCTGTGGGGTTTTTTCGTGTTAAAAAGATCTCTCTATTGAGAACATAAAATTAGGTATTGTTCTTAAATACTATTTGAAAGTCCTTTAATTGGTAGGTTTAATGCACATACATCTATTATCGCTACAGTTGTATGAAGAACTGGTTATGTTATATGTTGTTCTTATGGTGTTCCCCCTACTCTACACACATATTTGAATTATTTCCCAAATTGATTTTTAAATTATTATTTACTTTCTTTATAAAAATCTTGTACTCATGTATTTTTGTATTTCTCTGCTTCTTTACATTATTTAGATAATACCTAGAATTTAGTTCTGCGTTTTATCCATATACTCATTTTTATAGTCTGTTTTTATTATGAATATTCATGTATTGTATTCTTTTACTTCCTAAATATTTTGTAACAGATCATATATTTGTTTTTATAGTATCATATACTTAAGCTGAAATTGTTTTTATTATGAGCAATGTGGATTTACATGTGTAAGAATATATTCATAACTTATTTGAATACAAATTTTCTGATTATAACATTGTAGGTTTAAAATAATTTAAATAATAATAATAATTTAAAATAATTTCCTCC
Organism: Mustela nivalis; assembly: GCF_964662115.1. Taxonomy (NCBI): domain Eukaryota; kingdom Metazoa; phylum Chordata; class Mammalia; order Carnivora; family Mustelidae; genus Mustela; species Mustela nivalis. Next base: position 86,917,489 of record NC_139020.1, read on the forward strand.
ATTAACTAAATTTTAATACTTCATTTTCATTATCTTCTTGCATACAATGTTTTTGTCAAGAGAATCTATTTTGGGGTGCCTGGGTGGCTCAATGGGTTAAAGCCTCTGTGTTTGGCTCAGGTCATGATCCCAGGGTCCTGGGATCAAGCCTCCCGTTGGGCTCTCTGCTCAGCAGGGAGCCTGCTTGCTCCTCTCTCTCTGCCTGCTTCTCTGCCTACTTGTGATCTCTGTCTGTCAAATAAATGAATAAAATCTTTAAAAAAAAACTTTGTTCTTTTCCTCTGAGTTAACCATCTTTACAACTACTTTCATATTTTCCCTTATGTTCAGACATTTTCAAATTTCATCGTAGTATACCCAGGTCATGGTTATTTATTTTATTTTCTGTTTGGCATTTCATGGACACTTTCAAAGAATTCTTAATTCTGAATCATGTATCTTCTATATTTCTTCAAATATTTTTTTCCTATTTGAATTATTTTCTTATGTGCTTTTAATTATCCCAACATTGGCTCTTTTATTTCTAGATTCCTGATCTTAGGTTTTTTTTTTTTTTTTATTGCCTATTTTTTATCTTTCCATTCTGCCTTCAACATTTAGCTAGATCTTTGGTGACATATATTCTATCTTAGGGTTTTTTGTTTGTTCGTTTGTTTAACCTTTATAGGTTTATTAGTAAAAGTTTTATATAATTCCATTTGAATGGCTTTTGGTTCATGTTGCTATCATGTTCCTGTATATATATAATTATGTGTATGTATGTATGTGTGTGTTTCATAATCATATATATATGTTCATATATATTTAGTATATACATGTATACAATATATGTAAATACATGTATGTACTTATGGCATCTTTCTTTTTCTGGAGATATCAATGCTCTGTAAAAATTTATAATAGAGAAAGGCCAAAGCAATACCTAATGCTGTATTGGTCCTGATAAATCTAGAAAGAGGCTCAGACATCAGTGAAAGACTGTTAATTACTCTCACTGCCATGACAGCACAGAGACTCTACTGGTCAAGAATTCTCCCTTAAATACTTAGCATAAAACAGAAATGGGGAGAGGCAGTCTTACACAATTAAAATCAACCAACGCAGGGACTTGAGACTGAAAGTGGATTGAGGAATAAAAGCTCAAATATAGCTTGTCAATCTGCATATGTGTTAATTAAGCCCTCACTAAAGGAGAGCTTTAATGCACCTTTCATATAATGTAGGGATCCAGGTGGCTACTGCTGTTTTGCTGCAATGAAGAGACAGGCAATGATTATTCTCGGGCAAGTCAACGGAAAAGAAAATGTTCAAAATAGTCTTCAGTCCAAAGGGAGTCTCCTCTTCTCTCCCTCTTCTCTCTCTTCCCCTCTCTTTCCTTCTCTCTCTCTCTTTCAGCTAGCTCTTGGAAATTACCCTTTCATTCATTTTTTTTTTTTTAAGATTTTATTTATTTATTTGACAGAGAGAAATCACAAGTAGATGGAGAGGCAGGCAGAGAGAGAGAGAGGGAAGCAGGCTCCCTGCTGAGCAGAGAGCCCGATGCGGGACTCGATCCCAGGACCCTGAGATCATGACCTGAGCTGAAGGCAGCAGCTTAACCCACTGAGCCACCCAGGCGCCCCATACCCTTTCATTCTTATACTTTCCCCAATGTGAGACAAGGAACTATACCAGTTACCTATATTGAAAGGATTTCATTTAATAACATTTTTTTTTTAGTAAAATCTTATTCTTGACTCTATATTCAATTCTATTTCTGTCCTAATTAACATGTTTTTACCATTAAAGGAGACTCTTGTCTAGGAAGTGAAAAGTTACAATAACTTCATTGTTCATTCCTGGTACTTCCTGAAAAACTCATTTAAATGAACAACAAACTGTTTATCTCTTCAACTGAGAACATTACATGACTGTAGACTCCCCAAGACTCTTCAGAATCCTCACCTTAAAATCCTCATGTATTATAATTTTGATTATAATATCATAATTACTACCCAATCACAATAAAGACCTCAGATGAAAGACCATCCTAAACTAGACTCTAAAATACATAAGTATTCTAACTTCATTTTCTTCCCCTTTAAATACTACCAAGACTCTCTCAAGGTATTATGCTCCCATCCTTCAGTAAGAATAATCTCAGCTTTGGGGCACCTGGGTGGCTCAGATCATTAAGCATGTGCCTTTGGCTCAGGCCATGATCCCAGGTTCCTGGGATCAAGCACCGCTTCAGGCTCTCTGCCCAATGAGGAGCCTGCTTCTCCTTCTCCCTCTGCTCCCCTCCTGCTTGTGCTGTTTTTCTCTCTCTGTCAAATATATAAATAAAATCTTAGAGGAAAAAAGAGAGAGAGAGAGAATAATCTCAGTTTTATCTCAACATGGATAGAGACAGAGGACTGTCTAAAAAAGAGAAAGAGAAAGCCAATATTCAGCAATCTTGGAGTTTCACTGAGCTTCATTTGAGACAGTCATGACCCCAAACCCTCAAATTGGATCTTCCTCTGAGGTCCGTTGAGACTTCAACCAGGACAGAAACTTTAACAGGCTTGTGACTTATGCATTCATCTAGGGCCCCATGCTTAAAAAGGGCTTTGTGCTTAGTTTAAGGCTGTTATTGCGTCTTAAAATTTTTAACCATATTTGAGAAAGGGACATTGCTTTTTTATTTTACACGGGGTCCCACTATAATGTTGTCAGTCTTCTGTCTCTATCCATGTTAGATAGTGTGATAGGTTAAATTTCTGATTTAGATTTTTTCTCATTATTTTATTGATAAAGTCAAATGTGAATATTTGTCTCATATAAATAAATTAATCATTTTAGGAAGCTTTTGATTATCTGATCAGACTTGAAAACTTTTATCTTTAGTGAATATTTGCCTTATTACTAACAACTCTACTATGTGCCCTTGTATGTTCTTATCACTTTTTTGTTGAACAACTAAAAGAGGAGAAGTTCTTGAGAAATTCATGGGCAAGAAAAATAGACAATCTTCTTTTAGGACCCACCCAGCTTCCCGGATGCCAGCTGCAAGTAATAAATTGGTTGTTTTTCTGGATTACTGAAATAAAATATTAGGTGACTAGTTCAATTGTAAACACCACAATGGGCCAGAAACCAGAAGGCCAGAAACTTTAACTGCCTATCATGTTTTACCTAAAAAATGAAGCTTATTTTTAAGTCTGTTTCTTTATAGAAACAATCTTTTATAACCAAACTTTTACATACATAGAGCTTGGAATATTTCCATTGTATATCTCTTTTGCAAACATTATATTTTGAAAAAAATGCATATAGAGAATTTAGGGCATTTAAAAACATAATGAGTCCCTATTTCAGGTGGTATTATACATCAGAAAAACTGTCCTGTAAGAAATTTTTAATGGTTTTTGAAAATATTAAAAAAAACCCACTTTGTTTTTCAATTTGTACGTCCCTTGTCTCAATTGTGCAGAAGAATGTAAAATGAAACATAAAGATTCAATAGATAATCACATCAATATAACCCAATGCTCCATAAGACTGATTCACCTCTCTTTTACCCAAAACAAAACATAATATGTTAATTCCTAAGACACTTTCTAAATTCTTTCCAATTTGAATGAACAGCCTTTACCCAGTTGTTAAGTTGTAAAGAATGATGCTGGGTGTTATTATAGCTCAGCATGCAATGTATGTTTAACAATAAAATATACATTTTTGAAAAGACATAAGCCTTAGGGTAACCTGTGATTCTTTTAAGACTGCATATTAATAAAAAAAATACCTAGGGAATTTATAGTACTGCTGAAAGAAACTTCACAATGAACATAAGTAGGTTTGGACACTGTAAAGCACATGCTTATAGAGTATCTCTCCCAGAGTTTTCTAAGGCAAAAATGAGTACATATATTATGTTCCTTGAGTTAAAATACAGAAACAGTAAAATGCACTAATGCCAAGTATTAATTCATTTTTCTGTGTTTTTACATGAAAAATGGGTTAGAACATTAGATTCATTCATTTCTTGTTTTTAAAAAAGGAAACATAGTAACAATGAAGTAGTCTCCCATTGATAAATTATTTTTAAAAGGTTATTGTAACTACTTTTTAAAATTAAGAATTCATTTTCTAAAAACAGAAGTTGTATTAGATAAATAATAAAGATTTATAATTTATTAAGAGGAGAAGTACAGAGGTGCCTGGGGGTTGCTAGTGGTTAAAGCCTCTGCCTTCGGCTCAGGTCATGATCCCAGGGTTCTCGGATCCAGTGCCGCATCAGACTCTCTGCTCAGCAGAAACCTGCTTCCTCCTCTCTCTTTGCCTGCTTCTGTCTACTTGTGATCTCTGTCTGTCAAATAAATAAATAAAATCTTAAAAAAAAAAAGAGGAGAAGTACAATGAAAACTATTTTATAAACGTTAACCTAATTTTTCTGTACAACTACCCTATGAGTTAGGTAACATTATTATTTTAGAGATGTAGAAACTCTGTTTAAGTTCAGACAGGTGGCAATAGGTAGGTGGGATCTGAAATATCTGCTACCAAAAGCAGAGCACTTCATAATAAAATACCTCCCCATGAGGCATGCAGGCTCATCTAAAATATTCTATTTGTCCTAGGACATACTCAGAATACAGTATTAGTGATAACTGTAACTTTTCTTCCCCAAGAATATACATTTTGAATCTGACTAGAGTTAGCAAGTAGACACATATTGCTTTCTGGGAATAAAGGGTTGAAATCTTATTCCACATTCTCCTGTAGAGCATTTAGGAGTATCACTCTTAAGCACAATGGTAATTTCTATGGTATAGGGTTATATGGTTAAAAAAAAAAAAGTTAGATTACTAAAGCCAATGAGTAATATAGTTTTGATGTTCAGATTGGATTGAGAAATTGATGAAGTTCAGGAATGTTCCCTCTATCCCTACACTTTGAAGCGTTTTAATCAGAAACAGATGCTGGATTTTGTCAAATGCTTTTTCTGCATCAATTGAGAGGACCATGTGGTTCTTCTCTCTTCTCTTATTAATTTGTTCTATCACATTGGTTGATTTGTGAATGTTGAACCATCCTTGTAGTCCAGGAATGAATCCCACCTGGTCATGGTGGATAATCTTTTTAATGTGCTGTTGGATCCTGTTTTCTAGGATCTTGTTGATAATCTTAGCATCCATATTCATTAGTGATATCAGTCTGAAATTCTCCTTTTTGGTAGGATCTTTGCCTGGTTTGGAAATCAGGGTAATGCTGGCTTCATAGAAAGTCTGGAAGTTCTCCTTCTGCTTCAATTTTTTGAGACAGCTTCAGGAGAATAGGTGTTATTTCTTCTTTGAAAGTTTGGTAGAATTCCCCAGGGAATCCGTCAGGTCCTGGGCTCTCATTTTTGGGGAGGTTTTTGATCACTGCTTCAATCTCGTTACTAGATATTGGTCTATTGAGGTTGTCAATTTCTTCCTGGTTCAATTTTGGGAGTTTATAGTTTTCCAGGAATGCATCCATTTCATCCAGGTTGCTTAGTTTATTGGCATATAACTGTTGATAACAACTTCTGATGATTGTTTCTACTTCCTTGGTGTTAGTTGTGATCTCTCCCTTTTCATTCATAATTTTATTAATTTGGGCTTTCTCTCTTTTCTTTTGGATTAGTGTGGCCAATGGTTTATCAATCTTATTGATTCTTTCAAAAAAACAGCTTCTAGTTTCATTAAATTTAGAAAGCCTGTATTTTTTTTTCTTTTTAAGATTTATTTCTTTATTTGAGAGAGAGAGAGAGAGAGGAGGCAGTCGTAGAGAGAGGGAGAGAGAGTCTTAAGCAGACTCCATGTTGAGCGTGGAGGCTCAATCTCAAGACTCTGAGATCAAGGACCTGAGTCTGACCTGAGCTGAAAGCCAGAACTGGACCTACTGTGCCACCCAAGTGCCCGTAGAAAGTTTGATTAAATGAATGAATTTAGGAGACCAATTAAAAAAAAACTAAAGACTAAGTGACACACACACAAACATGTACTGCACACACACACACGATCTTTATAGAGACAAGAACAAAAATCTAGTAATAGAAAATATCTTAGAGAGAGTTAAATTTACCATTATGTTATAAATGAGAGAACTAATGTCTGTAACTATCTCTGCCAAATCCTTTGCACAGGTGTCAGATCTGCCTCCCCTGCCTAATCCTACTTCCTCTTCCATCTTTCACAAACTTTACTGTTAATACATCTTTTGCAATTCTAACTCTCAGTGTCTGCTTCCAAAAGACCTCACTGACTTAAGGACTTCAGAGTATTCACTGCATAGGATTAGACACATGATATGAAATGGATTTCCATCTTTTCACTCAGATCATACCTAATGTAATTCCTCCTCACCATCATCACCCATGAGATATTTGTACCATTCTCTTTATCGTGAAAAAACTCTAAGAACAACAAGGAATTGATAATTGCTTGTTAGATAGGGAAATAAGTTTACCCAAGATATTAGAAACTGACATTTTATTAAGTTAATAGTTTAGCTTTTGTAACCAAAATAATTGTACGATTAATCTAGGTATTTTCTTTTAATGAAAACTAAATATTAAGTCAGTTTTTTTGATACAGGATTTAAAGCAAATGTGGATTTTGTTTTCAGATTAATGTATACCCTTACACCACAGGAAAAAAATCTATTTTCTTTCTTGGTACTAGTTATAAATCACCTGAATAAGCAACTTTTTTCCCATATGGAAAATTGTATCACTATATAAAATTACTCATGTTTGAGAGTAAAAGGCTGTGCTGCATAGATAATATTAAGTACTGTGAAATAAATAGGTATTAACACTATGCATCTTTTGCAAGTATTTTTGCTTTCCTTAGATATTCAATTCTACAAGAACTATAGCCATAGTGGTAAGAGAGAAAATCCACAACCTGGATTATATTTCTCTGTGAATAGGGTAACAGATAAAAAAATGACAACTTAATTATAAGGAAATAATAATCAAATAATTTTCTAATGTTGTTTTTGAGTATATTTTCTCATCTTAGTATATAACCAGTCAGAAAAATTCTACCTCCTTAAAATCAGAACCCCAGTGAATCTTTACAGGTCTCTTGAGTTTTTTGATGGGAATTCTATACATCCACAAAATTCCTGTCATCTTTAAAAATAATAAAAATCTGAATCTGAAAAGTGCAATATTTTAGAAGTATTATATTATAGTTATGTTATATGGTTTTATATATATATATATATATATATATATATACACACACAGTTATATAATGTAATTGATATATGTAAATTGTATCTCAAAAATATTTACCAACTGGTATAATAATATATATTGGCATCCACTATTCAGTAGATAAACAAGTCAAAATGTATATTCCCTTTTATTCTGTAAGTCCACATTATACAGCTACTCACCAAATGAAATAATAAAGAGCATGTCATTTATTAAATCATTCCCACAAAGTGTAAATATTTCTTTTGTTTTTAAAGAAAATATTGAGTTTTTAATCTTTTTCTTTCTGTGTCTAGCTTTATTTTACATTTTCCAGATATATATATATATATACAGCAGGGAAGAGAAATATGAAATTCTCCTTACATATTTTCTCTGCATTAAGAGTTCCATATCATGGAGTTTATTAAAATTCGTCTGTTACAACTGTACCATGTTGACCTTTTAACTTTATTTCCCTGTGGTCTGTGGACTATATAACCTTCTGTTTGGTTTTATTACTTATTTCAAGATTTTATTTGCATTCTACTGTTGATGATGACTCAACATTTTTATAACTTAGATTACTCACTTGACAAATTAACTGTAATTTTTATTTGTAAATATAATTTTTATTTAGAAAACATTAACATATTTTCTGACTAAAAACAAATGTTATCTATCAACTATAAGTAAATATTGAAATATACACAATAAAATGAAAGCAATTACATTTTACAATTCTTCTAACTTAAATTTACATGCTTAATAAGATATTTGTGCTTGAAAGAATAAGTAATCTCACTCTTTTGTATTTTTTTCAGTTCAAGTATTTTCCAGAATTGCTGCATTCCATAGAAGAAACCTAATGCCAATCTGTTCTTATCCTCTGGGAAATTAATCCAAATGGATAAACTTCAAAGTAAAAATGTCTTGAACTTTGCCAATATGCTCTTCAACAGTGCATTAAGTATAATTACTCTAATCATTTCTCACTTATCTCCTGCTGGCTTATTCAGATCTAATAATGCTGATCTACTTGCTTTTCCTCAAACACTCAAGACTTGCCTCCACTTTGGGACTTGTCAAGGCTATACTGTGTACGTGAAATGTTCAACCCAAGAATCCTCAGAGCTCACTTCATCTCTTTCAAGACTTTGATCAAATGTCACATTTATTTATACTCATGAGTAGTTCTTGTCCCCACTATTTGTATTTATAATCCTCACCCCACCTCATTCTTGATTCTCATTTCCTTATACTGATTTTATTCTCCCAAAGTACTTCTCACATTCCAACATAAAATATGACTTAAATTGGTTACATTTATTGCTTATTTCTGTTTTACACTAGAATATAAACTCCATGAAGCAGCTACTTTTGTTTATTTTGGTCATTGATATATCCTTAGTGTCTAGGTAAGTGTCTGGAATAATAAGCAATTAATAAATATTTGTCAAATCAATGAATAGTATAGAAAAAGTTTTGGGTGGCTCGGCTCATATTGTCCATATACATTATCTACTGTGTCTCAAGCACTATGCTATTGCTGGGAGTGCAATAATGAACCTGACAGAAATGGAACTGTCCTCCAGTTGATCATACTAAATAATAGAAGATAAACATTAAAAAACTCAAGTGATTGATTAATATATCTGTGGAAAGTCTTTGAAGGAAAAGTGCTTGGACACTATCAATGCATAGAAGAGGGTGGCTGGACTAGTCTGGAGGAGGAGTATGTGAAGAGAAGGCATTTTACAGGAAGTGATATTTACACTAAGTTAACATATCTATCCTGAACATCCCCATATGTTATGTCTGTGACAAATTAAAAATGCGAGGCTACCTAAGCTTTTTATCAGATGTAGTGTACTCAAAGCTGAGCAGCTCACACACTACTTCTAGTTGATCTCTTTATCAAGCACTTAGTCACATGCACCCATTGCATTGAAGGAGGCTGGACCATTTAATCATTTTGCTGTGCTTTGTGCCTTCCAAACAAAGCCAAATTCTTTAAGTGTTAAAAAATAACCTTCATATAGCTGAAGAAGAACAGGGAGAGCAGATTTTCCCTAAATTTGTAGAATATATTTTGAATCAATAGTAAATTGTGAATAAACAAAATTACAATGAAAAGAGGAAAGCTCCAGGCTATACCTATATTTGGATAGAATTTTAAATAAAGTAATGAAAGGAAGGGCATTTCCAGACAGAGAGCTGGAAAAAATTGTTTATTGTATGAAAGAAAAGAAAATTTTGGTTTCTTATCTATCATATATATAAATCATTATAATATAGTTTAAACACTTAAATATCAAAATGAAAAATGTGACTCTTTGGTAAAAAATGTAGGTGAATATCTCTTAAGATGGAGGAGTAGGCAGAGATTCATTTCTTAAGTCAAGAAAAAAATCATTGACTTTAAATAAAATTATTGATAAGTTTGACTTAAAAATTAGATTCTTTGTTCATTAAAGAATAGCTTACAGAAATTTTAAGTGCAAGTTTCACACTTGAAGGAAATATTCACAATTAACACAATTGGCAATTATTAATATTATACCTAAGATTACCCAATTTACAAGTGATGATGTCAAAATCTGAGCAGATACACTTCAAAGTCCATATTCATAGCCACAGTTCTATGAAGCTATATAACTGATAATCTGTTTAATAAGTAATTATGTTTATGTATGCATATGAATTTAGTATGAATAATGTATATAGGTAGGGGATTATATCCATAGAGAGAGATCTAAATCTAGACAGAAAGAGAGTGTCAGAGATTGAATAGAGCAATGAACAACACCAGGCTTTTAGAATGGGAAAACAGGTGGATGGTGGTACAGTTCACTTAAAGGTGAACCTTTTGAGGGGCTAAAGGGCAGAATCAATGACATGGTATTTTCTTCTATTTTTAATATGAGGTGACTTTGGACATGGATATTGAAGGGCCTATGACAATATAGGTGTTGAGTATATATATTAGCCCACAGGCCAAGGTCTTCCATTTATGTGCTGTGTGTTTATCCATCCACCCATCTAAATGGAAACATTTGACATGTGACTATCATTTGCTTGTTTCTGTTCTTAGTTTAGTTTAGGTTTTGTTTTGTTTTTTAACTAATTAATTTAGAGATCCTGTCTTCAAAAACTTTGATTCTTTCTTCGTATTTTCAACTCTAAGATATTTAACTTTTAACATTTAACATAATTAGTTAATAAATGTATTTTAGTAACACATGAAAAAATGGTATGATTCCTTTTTAACTAAACTATCTTTATAGCTTTCTATTTTTAGATTTGTGTGTGTGCAACCATTCTCAATTAATTGTATCAAAAAAGTAGGTAGAACACTTTCAATTTTTACACTTTTTCACCAGCTAGTTGAAAAAACCTTTATTCTATAATATTTTTTATTATGGCTTTTGCTCTTTTATTCATAGCTTCTTCACTAGGAAAATATTTTGTCATCTCATTTTATTTCTTTGATTTTTTAAAAATTTCCAGTTATAACAGTGATTTCCCAGATTCTCCTTTGCATCAGTTTCTCAGGGTTTTTATGATGAATTATTTTGCTGCTTACAGTTTGAAGTTTATTTGCTTACCATAAATGGATTTGATTCTGTTTTCACATAGTTCGTTTTCAAGTTGTCTATATCTTACCTCTTTCTTTTCTGCTCTTGTTTTTAAGATACATGTATCATGTGATGATGAGAACATGACATATTTCTTCTTAAAATTATTTTTTCTTATTAGCACATTCATCTCATATTCTAGATTTCTATTTTAGTCAGTATAGAACTATAAATTCATTATAGTTTGGAACATAACCCCAAACTTTCACAACTTAACTACCTACTATGTCTCTTAAACATATTAATTATTTTTGAAGTTCAGAGTCCTAGACTTCACAATGTATGTTGTGGACATGATTAAATTAAATAAATAATGTACCAAAAAGCACCAAGAAGATTGCTTGATACAAATGCTGTCTATTGGATATACATTTTATGGAAATCCATATGGGCAAATGAATAAACTATTTATATTATAGGTACAGAAAAAAACATCTTGGGAAAAGTATAGAGACAGAAACACCCTGACCTCTCAGAGGAGTATTACTCACACTGAAAGAAAACAAAACAAAACAAAAAAACAACTCTAACAAGTTTTAGAGGTAACTACTATTCTTGGTTATCACACAATCATTACAGTTACCTTAGAATAATATATGCTATATACTACTACTCCAGAGATTTGGATAACCATCTAAATGTATAAATTAATGAAGTAGAATGTCATTCTTTCTCTCTAAATTTGAATATAAAATTTATCATTAAACTAAGTAAATTTTGAGAGTAAAATGATGTGACAAATAATTGAAATAGTATAACTTTTCAGATATTTATTATTGGCTAACCAAATTATTTATTATATTAATGGGTTGGTAAAAATAATACTATCTGATACTTATTTTATTTTTTTTTTAATTTTATTTTTCATTTTTCCAGATACCATTTTAAAATAATCAAAATAACAAAAGTTTATATTAGGGCAAAAGTTAAAAAGAATCATGTTTGTTATATATTCATATACTTCAGTTATTAAACCCCATATATTTCTAAATCTATGCTATTGGTATTTTTTGAAGAATAATTATTTAGAGTATAATCTTATTTTAATTTATTTAGTAGAATTGTCTGTAAAAATTTTTGTTTGTTTTAAGGTTTGTTAATTTAAAAACATTGTAATCAGTGACACTTTTATCTGTTTTTAGTAAGTCTGTTTTTAACTGATCCCTTTAAATGCTGAGGTAACTGGTAAGCTAGAGGAAAAATTCTGATAATTAATGGATGTTTTTAAATTCTATTTTTATATAAAAATATTTACTCTTTCTGTTACTATTTTTGGTTCCCATTCACATTATCTTTCTTCAACAAACATTTTTATAATAGAAACTCATCAAATAAATTGCTTACATTTATGCTTTTTAAAAGTGTTTCCCATTTTTTGTGGTAAATACACTTAACATGGTATCTATCCTCTTAACAAAAATTTTAAGTGCATAATACAGCATTGTTGACTATAAGCACAATGACTTAGCAGATCTCTTGGACTTATCTTTTTATACATATGTCCAAACTTAACTACATGTATGCTGTGTTTTTACATATAATTTATCTCAATAAACGTCTTTTTAAAAAGGGTACTATCAGATTTAGTCAGTGCAAAATCATAGATCTTCTTAACCTTATTCTGTTCTGGTTCAGAACACAAATTTATTAAATTGTAAATATCTCTTTCAACTAGATGAAATTTTCCAAGTTACATAACATTTCAAAATTGAATCTTTAACATTTTTTACATCTACTCATTTAATTTGCTTAATTAAACCCTTGTATAAAGATAAACTTCAATTTTCTCCTCCTTGCAGGTTTAATTTTCAATAAATTACAATTCAAAAAGGACTCAAAATTTGAAATTCTGTCATTCCATTTGTAGAATAATTTGATTTGAGATTCTCATTGGTAATTTGAATAAAATGCTATCAAGCTCATTTAAAATTTTATTTAATATTTTAATATTTAATATGAGTTGTTACAAAATTTTATCTCATTTTCTCTATATATTCTAAGTACTTGTATATTTTTATAGCCATAGACTCTATTTTGATTGATAGAATTTTGGATGTAAATATGAATTATGTGGCCATTATAACCAATTCCAAGTATGCTGCTCAGCATAACTTTCATAATTCACTAATAACATCCTTTACCGGGATGCTGTGCTCTGCCACTATTTGAACTCTTTTAATTTTGTATTTAATAATGAACATTAAAAAAAAATTATTATATCATACAAGGCTATTGTTATGCTTTACCCTCAACATAATGAATTTTCAAACTTTATTCTAATACCATATATTGGGTGAAATCATCAAACCCAATGGATTTTTCTATTTGAAAATCTGATGACTTAGATATAAAACTGAACCATTCAATTTTTTTTTCAGAATTTCCTCTACTAATAGCCCCAGCATATCAATAGCCATCACTATACCTTTTATTCATGATCACCTACAGTTTAATGTCTATTTCTCTAAATGTGACAGTAAATATAAATAAGCATATCTTGAGAACTGCACACAGGCTGTGGCAACTTGTCTTGTCTTGGTATTTTTCTAATAAGAAGGAGATTATATTGTGATTAAGTAAAACAAATGTCAATGATATTTAGTGAAAATTATTTAGATTCTTATAAACTGAAATTGTATTTGTAAGGAAGCCTCATAGAGAGAAGTTAAATAATAGTGTGACCAGAATCACACTGAGGATTTTAAGGAGTATTTTGATATAATGCACTTTAATAAGATTAATAAGAGTCAGGGCACCTGACTCCATAGGGGCTCCATCTGTCTTTGGCTTAGGTCATTATCCTGGGGCCTGAGATAGAGCACTACATTAGGCTCCCTGCTCAGTGGGGAGCCTGCTTCTCTCTCTTCTCTACTGTTCTCCCTACCTGTGCTCTTTCTCTCTCTTTCTCCATCTGTCAGATAAATAAATAAAATCTAAAAAAAAAAAAAAAAAAGATTAAGGATAATCTTCAGAGCATCTATATTCTTTGACCAGAAGAATGTGGAAAGCAATGAAAAATTTGTGTCATTTAAGTAAAGAGAGAATAGGTATAGCTGGTTTATCCTTAAGGAAACGTTTCATGGGAATTAAGGAGGGAATGCATAATGATATCATAAGGGAATTTTGGGACTTCAAATAAAACAAAATGCAGGTATGAATATGCATACATGGAAACTCTAAGGTATTGCTGACTTGATCAGAGTGAGTCTATTAAAAGTATCTGGTATCTATTTTGCATCACTTGTTCTACCCAGTAGCTACCAGGAAAGCAACACAAGTGTTTGAAATTAAGTTCTTTCTCATGATAATTGGTCTTCGAAAATTGATTTGAATTTTGGAAATCATAGTAGCCTGCTATTTTGATTATTCACCTTGGTGTGCTGTCATTGATAGTCTCTCTCTTTCAATGTAACATTTATTTCAATGCATAAAACATGAGATAAAAAAGTGAAAATAGAATTGTCCAGAACATTAGTCCCATCATATTTGAAATATTTTGTTCAACCTTTTCAAGAATTTTCCCACTTTATGTCAATGTATTTGGAGTTAATATGCACCTTGTGCTATAGCTTCATTTCAGTATCTAAAATATTTAGGAACTCCGGGGGTTTATAAATGCATTTTTTAAAATGGTTTTTAGTGAATTAAGAAATTCCACAAACCCAATGTACCATTAATCATTCAATAAATATCATATGTTGAACATTAATGTTAGTTTTGTGATATTAGAATGAAGCTTATTAGAAATGTGTATTCCAGCACTTGTATCTTTAATGAAATTAAATAGTATTTAATTAAGGATAAATATTTAATATTTTCCTTAATAGAAAAGGAATTTGTTGTCAAGGAATACAATTTTATCTATTTATCAATTTATTTATTTAAAATTTATTAATATATTACCAAGTGACAAAATTGATTGACCTTTTTTTTTAAAGATTTTATTTATTTATTTGACAGAGAGAGATCACAAGTAGGCAGAGAGGCAGGCAGAGAGAGAGAGAGGAGGAAGCAGGCTCTCTGCTGAGCAGAGAGCCCGATTCAGGACTCGATCCCAGTACCCTGAGATCATGACCTGAGCTGAAGGCAGTGGCTTAACCCACTGAGCCACCCAGGCACCCTGATTGACCATATTTTATGAACCTGCAAATTTTTCTACACTCAGGATATCATGAGACATTACTGTTGTTATTTTGCCAAATTTTAAGTAAAATTATAATAGCCATTCCTTGTATTTACCCACCCCTTCCCTCTGGTAGTCATCAGTTTGTTCCTTATAGTTAAGAGTCTTTCTTGGTTGGCCTCTCTCTCTCTCTCTCTCTCTCTCCCTTTTCCTTTGCTCATTTGTTTTGTTTTCTAAATTCCACATAGAGTGAAATAACATGGTGTTTTTCTTTCTCTCACTGACTTATTTCACTTAGCATAATACTCTCTAGCTCTATCCGTGTCATTGTAAATGACAAAAATTCATTCTTTTTTATGACAGTGCAATATTTCATCTTATGTATACCACATCCTCTTTATCCATTGTATGGTTCTTAACTAGCCTAATTTAAATGTTGTTTCTCAGAGCGCCTGATGGCTCAGTGGGTTAAGCCGCTGCCTTCCGCTCAGGTCATGATCTTAGGGTCCTGGGATCGAGTCCTGCATCAGGCTCTCTGCTCAGCAGGGAGCCTGCTTCTCTCTCCCTCTCTGCCTGCCTCTCCATCTACTTGTGATTTCCCTCTGTCAAATAAATAAATAAAATCTTAAAAAAAAAAAAAGTGGGTTAAATGTTGTTTCTCAGGCAATAGGGATACCTGAGGAGAAAGAGAGAGACAAAGAAATAGTCAATGAGTTGAAAAGTCAGAATATATACAGCATTTACTTATGAAGTCTATCATATAAGGTATGGCACCCCAAAACAAGTGCAGTAGTAACATCAAAGATCACTGACAACAGATCACTATAACGAATATAAGAATAATTGTAAAACTTCAAAATATTTCAAGAACTACCAACATGAACACAAAGATATGAAGTGAGCAATTATTCTAAAAAATGGTGCCAATAGACATGCTCAACAAAGGGCTGCCTGAACCTTTCCATTTGTCAGAAACGCAATAATTACAAAGCACAATAAAGTGAACCTCAATAAAATGAGGCAAGCTCTCCATGCACATGTATAATATAATCTACATTGGGATTATTAAGGGTGATTCAATTACTGAAAAATAACTTCAGAGCTGACTATAATTAAAAAAAAATTATAACCAGAAAAATATCAAGGAAAGTTCATGGACAATAATATAAAATAATTCTATGATGGCTTCAGTGGGAATTTAAACTTCTCGGCCCTTTCTGTATGTCTCACCTTGTGTTTCTCCAGGAAAATACTAGAACAGAATAGAACACATCTTTCTGAAATAAAAGTATCCTCTACCTCCAATATTTTAAGTCACAATCTAAGAAGTTGTATTTTAATTTTAATAGAGTCCAACCACACTGCTCTAGAAAAAGCTTAATAAATGCAAGAAATGCAATTATGTTGCTGAATCCTATTTTTACACAAGAATATTTTTAAAAGACAGAAAATATCCTTAAAGGAAAGAAAAAGATAAAAACATTCTTATAAAATCATTTCTCTGTTCCTCTTTCCTTGTGTTCATACTATTGCCTATTCTTTCAAATAGCTAAGTCCAAAATTGTCAGTACCTATTTTTAGCAATTCAAGTTATTTCACAAATGTTTTTTTTTCTTTTTTATTTTCAAGATTTTATTTATTTATTTGACAGAGATCACAAATAGGCAGAGAGGCAGGCTGGGGTGGGGGGGCGGGCGGGAAGAAGGCTACCCCTGAGCAGAGAGGCCGATGAAGGACTCAATCCCAGGACCGTGAGATCAAGACCTGAGCTGAAGGCAGAGGATTTAACCCACTGAGCCACTCAGGCATCCCTCACAGATGTTTTCTAATCCTGCTACATCAAATTCAAATATTTAGAAACTGTACAAAATTAAACATAATTGATAATACATAATTTGTTTAAATATTCTGCTAGCATTTAAGGTTTGGTTAGTTTCCTATCATGTATTTTCAAATAATAATGCACTACACATTTGTGTACAAATGTTTTTATTTAACTTATCTTAACTGTATTTGTGAAATAATTTTTTTTCTTAGGTGGGATACTGTTGTGCCACAAAGTTGTGAGGTTTATTAAAGAAATATGTTATGAAATTACTTTTAAAAATATTGTTAAAAGTTAAAGCTCTGTAAGTTAATTGTACAATACAGTTCTTGCATTTTTTTTTTTTTTTAGTTATCTCTACACCCAACATTGGGCTCAAACTCTGACTCATGACCCTGAGACACCAAAAGTCACATGCTCAACCGACTGAGCCAGCCAGGTGCCCCTCTACAATACAGTTTTCCTTTTGGCACTGCAACTGTGAATTTCATTATGTAAAAACGTTGGTCATTATGACTGCAAAATAAAATATTTATCATCTGTTTTCCTCTTTTTTTTTTAAGATTTTATTTATTTATTTGTCAGAGAGAGAGCAAGCGAGAGCGAGCACAGGCAGACAGAGTGGAAGGCAGAGTCAGAGGGAGAAGCAGGCTCCCTGCGGAGCAAGGAGCCCAATGTGGGACTCGATCCCAGGACGCTGGGATCATGACCTGAGCCAAAGGCAGCTGCTTAACCAACTGAGCCACTCAGGCGTCCCTGTTTTCCTCTTTTTAATTCATATTCGGGATATAGTGTTTTTATTATTTGAAAAAAAGTATATGCATATGATAAAACAGCACCAAAGGAACTTAAAATTTAATCTTGCAATTCAGACCTTGTTTCCTGCTTTTACAGTTCATAAATTTCGGGAAAGCATGCCAAAAAGTCATAAAATTTTATAAGATTTTCTTAGGAGCTGCATATTACTCCTTGACTTAATGTGTAATAATAATAATAATTTCTTTATTTATATTCCCACATGATTTGTGCAATCAAGAATAATAATTACATAAACATGTTTATACCCATGTATACAAAGAAATGTATGTATGTTTGTATATGTATATTGAGATGAATAAGTTTATAAACTCCCAGTAGTTAATCATATTCAATAATCCACAATGTTTTTATTATATACTAAAGTGGTCCCTAGAGACAAACATATAACTTTGTTTACTTATTTAATATAATAACTAAAGAATGATGCTTGTGTCATGACGATGCAACTAAAGAAGACAGAAAATTTTAGAATAGAGCCAAAAGACTAGAATTCACCAAAAAATGGATGAAATCTTAAAGATCAGAACTTAATAATCTTGAGAACAAAGATGTAATAGGGAATATGAACATCTTCTAAAAGCTGATTTTTTGGAAAGACCAGAGAAATAAAAATAATTCTAGTAAAAATAATCAATAAAAAATTAATAAGAGCAAATTAACAACATTAAACATTAAAGATTCATAAATTTACTGAAAGCTCTTGAAGAACTTAGTGATATTTTAAAGTACCCCAAATTTTAGTATACTTTGAGTATGTTTTAAATTACTTTTAACTTTTCTGTATTGCATTTCAAATGAATTCAGTTTAACTGCTTGATTCTTTTTTTGTTATTTAATTTATACTTTAATTCTTGAAAAAATAAAATATACCCATCAAATAATATTATAATTTATAAGTATAGTATCAGATAGACTTGATTAATCATTTGTTTTATTAAAAGTATAAATTATGCAGGGAAGTTTTTTTCCAAAAGCATTTTCAAAATTATTCATTAGATACAGGAATATTTATTTTAAAATACAAAACAAATACATATCTGAAAGTATCTTTGGGTTTAAAATGAGTCTCTTGCAGGGGCGCTTGGGTGGCTCAGTGGGTAAAAGCCTCTGCCTTTGGCTCAGGTCATGATCCCAGGGTGCTGGGATTGAGCCCCGCATGGGGCTCTCTGTTCCGCAGGGACCCTGCTTCCTCCTCTCTCTCTCTGCCTGCTTCTCTGCCTACTTGTAATCTCTGTCTGTCAAATAAATAAATAAATAAAAAATCTTTAAAAAAAATAAAATAAAATGAGTCTCTTGCAGACAGCATATCAATGGGTCTTGCTTTTTTATCCAATCTGATACCTTGTGTCTTTGATTGGGGCACTTAGCCCATTTACATTCAGGGTAACTATTGAAAGATATGAATTTAGTGCAATTGTATGACCTGTAAGGTGATTGTTACTGTGTATTGTCTCTGTTCCTTTCTGGTCTATGCTACTTTTGGGCTCTCTCTTTGCTTAGAGGACACCTTTCAATATTTCTTGCAGTGATGGTTCGGCGACCCAAATTCTTTTAGTTTCTGTTTGTCCTAGAAGTTTTTTTATCCCTTCTTTTATTTTGAATGGGAGAAGATATTTGCATATGACATATCAGATAAAGGGCTGGTATCCAAGATCTGCAAAGAACTTACCAAACTCAACACCCAAAGAACAACAAATCCAATTAGAAAGGAGGGAGAATTGTGCTCCTGGGTAGCTCACTGGTTAAGTGAGTGTCTTCGGCTCAGGTCATGATCCTGGAGTCCCTGGATTGAGCCCCACATTGGGCACCCTGTTCAGTAGGGAGTCTGCTTCTCCCTCTGCCCCTCTTCCCTCTTGTGGTCTCCCTCTCCCTCATTCTCTCTCTTTCAAATAAATAAAATCTAAACAAAAAATAAATAAATAAATAAAAGAAGAAGGCAGAGCACATGAACAGACATTTATACAATGAAGACATCCAAATGGCCAACAGATACATGAAAAAGTGCTCAACATCACTCATCATCAGGGAAATACAAATCAAAACCACAACGAAATTATCATCTCACATCAGAGTGGCTACAATTAACAAGTCAGGAAATGACAGATGTTGGCAAGGATGTGCAGAAAGCAGAACCCTCCTACACTGTTGGTGGGAATGCAAGCTGGTGCAGCCATTCTGGAAAACAGTATGAAAGTTCTTCAAAAAGTTGAAATTAGATCTACCCTATGACCCAGGAATTGCATTACTAGGTATTAACCTAGTAACCTAGATACAAATGTAATGATCCAAAGGTGTACCTGTACCCTAATGTTTACAGCAACAATGTCCACAATAACCATACTGTGGAAATAAACTAGATGTCCATCAACAGATGAATGGGTAAAGAAGATGTGAATGAATATTACATGGCCATCAAAAAATGAAATTTTGCTATTTGCAATAATGTGGATGGAGCTAGAGGGTATTATGCTAAGCGAAGTAAGTCAATAAGAGAAAGATAATTCTCATATGATCTCACTAACATGCAGAACTTGAGAAAAAAGACAGAGGATCATAGGGGAAAAGAGGAAAAAATGAAACCAGATGAAACCAGAAAGGGATACAAACCATAGGAGACTCTTAATCTTAGGAAATGAACTAAAGCTGCTGAAGGAAAGGAGATGGGGGGGATGCGGTGGATGGATGATGGACCCTGGGGAGGGTATATGTTGTGGTGAGCACTGGGTGTTGTGTAAGACTGATGAATAACAGAACTTTACCCCTGAAACAAATAATACATTATTTGTTATGTTAAAATAAATTCATAATATCAGATAATCTTTTTTTTTTTAATTATATACACAGCACTTTAGAAATATATTTGCTCAGACTTTGGTGAGGATGATACCCACATGTACTTACACTGTTGGCTCCAAACACATTGAAATGATACAAACAACATCAAAAATAACATCTATAAAAAGCATATGACCCAGCAATTGCACTATTGGGTATTTACCCTAAAGATACAAACGTAGTGATCCAAAGGGGCACGTGCACCTGAATGTTTATAGCAGCAATGTCCACAATAGCCAAACTATGGAAAGAACCTAGATGTCCATCAACAGATGAATGGATCAAGAAGATGTGGTATATATACACAATGGAATACTATGCAGCCATCAAAAGAAATGAAATCTTGCCATTTGCGACAACATGGATGGTACTAGAGCGTATCATGCTTAGCGAAATAAGTCAAGCAGAGAAAGACAACTATCATATGATCTCCCTGATATGAGGAAGTGGTGATGCAACATGGGGGCTTAAGTGGGTAGGAGAAGAATAAATGAAACAAGATGGGATTGGGAGGGAGACAAACCATAAGTGACTCTTAATCTCACAAAACAAACTGAGGGTTTCTGGGGGGAGGGGGTTTGGGAGAAGGGGGTGGGATTATGGACATTGGGGAGGGTATGTGCTTTGGTGAGTGCTGTGAAGTGTGTAAACCTGGTGATTCACAGACCTGTACCCCTGGGGATAAAAATACATGTTTATAAAAAATAAAAAATTAAAAAAAAATTCACACATAAAAAAAAATAAAAATAAAAAATAAAAAAAGCATATCTGAAAGCTAAAATGATGTGAAAAAATTCATGATCCAAATGTTCTATAGAAACAAAGTGGAGAAATTGAAGTGAAGAGGAAAATTTGATGTGGTTCAGTTCAAAAGAAGTTGACAGAAATGAATATTTTGCTGATGTATTGACTTCAAGTTCTAAGCTCTAAGGTGGAACATCACAGTCATTCTCACTGCATGTAATAAGAATAAAATAAAGGATCCCTTGTCAGTAGATGGATACTGAATAGAAGTTAGAAATTCTATGTAAAATGTCTTTACTATCACTTCGGGAGACAACTTCACTTAATCACTGTAAGACTGGGGGAATGAATGAAAAGAATAAGATGGAAATAAGGAAGGAAAGCAAAGACACAAGCAAACAAGCTCTTTTAGGAATGATCTACAGAGAAAAATTCTCAAATGTGATTAAAATCAGCAGTAAGATAAATAGCAAACTTAATTATGCAGAGATGAGTACTCTCCAGCTAAAATAAAAATGACAAACTATAAATTATTCCCAAATAAGTTTTTAGCAGCTTAAAAATGTGACAACCAAATTGTCTTTTATGTGAAGTCCCCCAAATTTCCCTGTGATATCATTATGCATTCCCACCCCAGTTCCCATGAAACACTTGCTTAAGGATGAACTAGCTGTACCTATTCTCTCTTTACTTGAATTACACAAACATTCTCATTGCATTTCACATTTTTGTCGTCAAAAGAATAGAATATAAATATTCTGAAGACCCTTCTTAATCTTATTAAACTGGATTATATCAGGATACTTCTTAAAATCCTCAGTGTGATTCTGATCACATTATTATCTCATTTCTATTCACCAGGGTTCCTTATAAAAACAATTATACCTTACACAGATCTAAATAATTTTCACTAAATATCGTGTTTTTAGTTTTTTTAATTTTAATTTTTTATTTCACTGTGACTTTCCTTTTTGAATTGTTGATGTTTCATTCTTGTAAAAAGTTCCTCAATATGTTTTTGCTTATTTTGTCATTTTTACTAATTTTAACATAGGTTTTTCTCAATGCTATAAAGATTTCCAATTACATTTTCTTCTTAAAAATTTTATTCCATCCTTTGATCTTTAATCCTGGTCCAATTTTTGCTGTAGTTTGGACCACAAATAGATCTGGCTTTCATATAAATAGTTAAATTGCTAAACAACCTGAACTTCCCCCATGGATTTCTCCTCCAACGCATGTGAAATATATAAAAAATATAGAGTTATAACTTACTGAGTAAAAATGATACTCAATACCATGAATATGACTATTCTCCCCAAATAAGGAGTGAAATTTGCAATGAGAATTTCTCCCAAACTCAACAAGCGAATTTTAAAATTTCATAAGTGGCATGAAAGCAAGTAAAGCCAAATTCATCTTCAAAATATTGACAATATAAATCTATAATAATTAAAACATTGTGACATTGTGCTTGTTATAGTGATCACCAAATAGATCAATATAATACAGACCTTGGAAGTAGCACCATTCATATAGGGAAACTTGATAGAGAATCAGAGAATTTTAGAGGTCATATGTTACACTTAGAAGGGATATAGCAATAATTTGTGAGGTATAGATTATTTTAAGATTTTTTCTTGTGAAATCATATTTTCAATTATACTGAATAATATCTTATTTTCTACATTTTCAGAATAGAGGAAACTTTATTCTTGTTTTGTTTGGATTTACTCTACCAGAAGTTTAGTAGGCCTAAACTCTCTAACATTTCATGCTTTGGCACTGGATATCTCCTGATTGACATTGAGGGAAAAACAAGAACAGGTCAGGGAGTTCAAAGGAAAGAAACAGACATAAAAGTTGTAAAACACAAAAGGAATGATAGCATGTGCTGTTTTGCATTTACAATACATGATAATACAGCTTTAAAGCTTTTTAATGGCAACTTAGATATATTCTGTGAATTTATTTGCTTGGCTACTTTCCCTTGTATGACAATTAAAAATTCTGAAGCACATAAAGATGAAATTTCTTGGCAAAAATCACATAATTATTATTTGAGAAGTGTTTTCCCTGTACCATTCTATATTACCCAATTTTATTTTAATATAACAATTTATTTCTATGAATATTTTAATGTCATTAACCTAAAGAAAAGGAAACAAAAAATATTTAACCAATGGAAATGTTTCCTAATACAGATTTATTTACATCCAGTGTAGTCCTCCAACACTTCGTAATTCTCTTGGTGCATCAGTCATGCTTAGTCTAATGGTTAATTAAGACCTGCTACTATTCAAATTATTATAGTATAAGTTTCCTGAGAGAAGAGGGCATGTTCTGTACATTTTTGTATTCCTTATAGCACTAGCAAATGCTTTATGCCTAGTAAATCCCTGATAAATATTCTGAAATTTACAAATTAGAATTTTTATATATGTTGCTTAATAGCACTTAAACACCAAATTTCCAACAGGCACCTTATAACAGGCACCTATCTAGGTGGCTCAGTCAGTTATGCCTTCAACTTTTGATTTCAGCTCAGGTCATGATCTCAGGGTTGTTAGATCAAGCCCTTCGTCAGTCTTCACTTCAGGCATGGATCCTGCTTAAGATTCATTTTCTCTCTTTCTCTCTCTCTTGCTCTCACTCTCCCTCTCATTCTCTCCATCCCTCCCCCCATAATAAATAAAAACAAATTTACAATAGAAATTTAAAAAGCCAAAAATAATATGCTCTGAATTAATTATGGAATTAGAATGGTGTTTGACATTATATACTGGGCAAGGACTGACTCAAGTCAATAATGAAGGAGCATCAAGAATCGAGTTTGAGGGGCGCCTGGGTGGCTCAGTGGGTTAAGCCGCTGCCCTTGGCTCAGGTCATGATCTCAGGGTCCTGGGATCGAGTCCCACATCGGGCTCTCTGCTCAGCAGGGAGCCTGCTTCCCTCTCTCTCTCTCTCTCTCTCTCTCTGCTTGCCTCTCCATCTACTTGTGATCTCTCTCTGTAAAATAAATAAATAAAATATTTAAAAAAAAAAAAAAAGAATCGAGTTTGACTATACCTTTCAGGAAAGAAAATAGCATACTGGCTTGGTCCTAGTTGTTTGCATAGAAGTAATACACAAAATATCTCATCACACTACTAAACCACCAAGATAACAGTGATATATATTTTTACTCTATTGTTGTTTTTAAATTTATAATAATTGTAGTGAATTTCATTGATCCTAAAGTGAATATCTTTGTCACCTTTTAATGCTCTGAACTCAGGATATATCTAATCATGAATGTTTATTGCATTGACAATTTTTATTCATTTTTACATAAACTAATGGTGTGTCTTACATCAATGGTTGTTAGCTATAATGATGAAATACATTTTATCAAAATATATAGGGAAAGCAATAAAAATTCTATTTAATAAATCAGTGATTACTTACAAATTGCCTACACTGTTAGCAGGGTATTAAAACCATTATTCACAATGATATCATTCTGACAACTAGGAGTCCAATGTTGATGACTTCCATAATCTAAGCTCTCTTCCCTTCTCTTGCCTTAAACCTCTTGGAATGACAGAACAATATTTATTATCCAGTATTATTTCTATTGCATTGCCTTTAGTTAGCTTTGTATCACTGACACTCATTCTCAGGTTTCTTCTACATCACAGAAGAAAAAGCAGGACAAGAAGCTTTTATTTCCCAGACTCCTTTGTTTCCACGGAGGTCCTGGTTAGAGCATGCCTGTGAAAGATCATTATTCTGTTGAGTGGCTGCAGGGATTCACATGGACAGAAAGATGGTAGATGTGATGTCAATTAGGTGAACTCCTTGAGCATTAGTTGATTCTGTGCTTAAGCTGAGACCTATGAGGGCTTCTCTGAACTTTGCTTCAACTTCTAGCACGTTTCTAATTTCTACATTTAGATGATCTATATCTTGACTAATTAGTGTGGTTCTGTTTTATTGACAAAAGAGTGGTGCACAATTAGGAAATTAGGAAAATTAAAAAATATATATATTATTGGGTGCCTGGGTGGCTCAGTTGGTTGAGCGACTGCTTTCAGCTCAGGTCATGATCCTGGAGTCCCAGGATCGAGTCCCACATTGGGCTCCCAGCTCCACAGGGAGTCTGCTTCTCTCTCTGACCTTCTCCTTGCTCATACTCTCTCTCTGTCTCTCTCTCAAATAAATAAATAAAATTTTAAAAAAAATTATATTCTTTTAACAAATGTTCTACTTTGATTGTTGTATCTTCTACTTTTTTAACTCTAGTTTATAGAATCTGAACTATCATCTTCCTTTGAACCTGTAATACACTTGATAGACCCATTGTAAATCAGCTTAGTTTTGTTTATTTCACTCCAGTATGTTATGTTAAGAAATCTTTGCCTTCATACTTTCTTTTGTTTAGTTCCTAAGCATTCTCATAGTTGATTTAAGTTTAATATTTTAATATTACATATGTTCTAGTAATGCAGGGGCAGGAATCAGCTAGAACACTACTTCCTACTTTCTTCTTCTCCTGCAATCCACTCAAACAGAGAGAGATAAAGGCTCTGACTAGCACTTTTTATGTTTATCCTGACATTTCTGGTGAATACATTTGAAAGAAACCAGTTATGTCTTTGACATGATC
Organism: Mustela nivalis; assembly: GCF_964662115.1. Taxonomy (NCBI): domain Eukaryota; kingdom Metazoa; phylum Chordata; class Mammalia; order Carnivora; family Mustelidae; genus Mustela; species Mustela nivalis. The sequence goes on from NC_139020.1 coordinate 86,943,313, forward strand.
AACTATATTATTTCCCAGGGGTTATGCTGCCCTTTCCCCTAAATGCCTTGCCTCCATTTCCTGTCCTAATTTTCCAGTATACATTACCTCCCTCAGGGGGTATGATGAGCCAATAGATTTTTCATTTGTTTTATTTTCAAAGGGCTTTATTTTGTTTCATCTACACCACTGCAAATAGTTTTGGAGAAATAAGACACAAGAATGGATATGGTATACATATCCATACATAGTTCGAAAGGGTAAAACTAATGTAAGAATCAGAAGAGTGGGGAGGAAGAAAAGACAATAGCCACAAGAAATGCTTCTGGGCCTAGTTTTGATCTATTGTATGCAAGAAAGAGAAGAGCAGCCTTTGACTTCCAGGTCAGCATCAGTACTATCAGCTTTTATCTGTTTAGTTCAAATAAAAGACTTTGATACTCACTCAGTAAGACCTTGATACTCACTCAGTAAAGTCATGCCCAAATCATCACTTTTGAAGGGATCCCTTCATTCTTCATTCTTGTGTCTTATTTCTTTTGCCAATATTATGCTCATGAAATTTCTCATTATGTAGTAGAAGTTCATGAATTTGCATTGTGAAATATTATTTCATTATATTAATATTGTTTCATATGTTTATTCATTCTATTGTTGATTAATAGTTGGTGATTTCCAATATTCTATCATTTATGGATAATACTGCTCTAAACATCTTATAAATAACTTTTAGTTTATTTCTATTAGACATGTACCTAGAAGTAAAGTATTTTGGATTTGGATACATGTGTCTGGGTTTAGTAGATACTGCCAAACTGTTCTCTAAAATACATGGAAAATTTTACTTTCTTCGAGAACTTAGAAAAATTGTCCCAGGACACCATACTGCCAGGTTAGAGTATCACATCACACTGTAGGATATTTCTATTTGGGAAAGAGATGGGTATATTTCTGGCTATTAAATGTGTGATTGGACTTTGTTTGGAATTGAATGGAAGGAAAGAAGGGGGTGGTGTGTCACATATGCTTAGATAGTAGAAAAAACTAGAAGTCTGTCCAGGTTCCTTATTCAATATGAACTATCCCACTACCTTCAAGATAATGACAGGAGGGTCCTCTTTAGCATGATCAAATTGTTCCTAAAGTGGACATTTAATCAAGTATGGTAATCTTTTCCTGGGGAGTTTGAATTGGAACTGAGGCCTGTTTTTTGGGTTACTGGCATCATAAACTAGAAGAGAACTGTAGGGGTTGAATTTTATCACCCTTTACATGGACTGCAAAAACAGAAAGTCTTGATGTTCAGAAATAAGGAGGAATGAACTATATAAATAAAATATCATATGAAATTTTATATCAGAATTGCTAATATGGTCAAACTGTTTGCATCTGTAGTGTCCTCTACCTCTCACTCTTAATCCTCTGTCCACAATTCTTAATTTTGTCATCTTGTTGCAATGGTTCTGGTCTCCATTTCTACTTAAAAATAGTTGTCAAAAAATAATGTGAAAAAGTACTTTCCAATAAATTATGATTTACTGATAAAACTTACCAGTGTCAGTACTGGGGAGCCTGGTGGCTCAGTGGGTTAAGCCTATGCTTTTGGCTCAGGTCATGATCTCAGGGTCCTGGGATCGAGCCCCACATCAGGCTCTGCTCAGCGAGGAGCCTGCTTCCCTCTCTCTCTCTCTGCCTGCCTCTCGCCTATTTGTGATCTCTCTCTGTGTCAGATAAATAAATAAAATATTTAAAAAAAAAAACAATGTCAGTACTATTTTCATATCAGAGCAATCATTTTTTTTTATTTTGATCCAACATCATAAAAATAAATATGTTGACTCATTTACATTGAACAAAATGTTGAAAAGATGTTTTGGGAAAACAAGGCCCTTTTTATGGCTCTTTTGTTACTCTAAGAGCAGGTTTTACATTTCTCAGCTTAAACTGTAAGTAATGATTTTAAGGAAAATGATATGATGTCTTTCACATGGAAAAAAATATTTGAATGTACATATTAGCCCAGAACTGTGTAGGTTAAAACCACAAACTAAATCAGTAGTCATAAAACTCATTAATTTCAAACCAGAGTTATTCTAAAGTTTAATGCTTTTGAGAAGGCAATGGGATTGGAAGATATGTTCCACTCCACACAAGGCTCACCTTTCAATGAGGCCCTGTTAAAATGGAAGGGTCCACTGTCCACAGCATGAGATGTTTTGTTCTAAAGAAATATAAAAAGCTTAAATTTTGTGATAGCTCTCATCATGTCCAGACTATAAGCTACCAGGTTAACACTTTGCAGGAGGTTTTTTTGTCCTAAGGCACTTGTTTAATACACCAGGTTTTTGTTGTTTTTAGTGTTATTTTGTTTTGTTTTTGCTCTTCCCCTCAAGAGTTCTATGAAAAGTTCAAAATATTTAACATTGATGTACCCTGCCAGGAGCTTGATAGCATGACCATCAATCAATAGTGACAATTCCCAATTTTCATTTTATCAAGTGCATCAGCACACATTGAAAACATCTGTTTTGTGATATATTAAGTGAACTGCCATACACGTTTCCTTGGTTTTCTTTTCAAATGTGAGCTTTACTACACACTAAAGATAATTTACCAGAAAGATGGTCATTTTAGTATATATAACTTGGCAAAAAGTCATCAAAATAAATGGATTTTTAATTTATGCATGTCTGAATTTTATGTCTCATCCAGATATAAATTATTTTGAGCCAGCATGTTGTGGAAACCTATGCTACGTCTTATATATAGAAATGTCTCTATAGAAAAATGAGAGTAAAAGTCCAAAACTACTCATTTCACTCCTCAATATGATTTATATTAAATATTTTGGAATAATGTTGAGGTGATACATAAATATAATCATCCAAGAAAAATATCCAGATGAAAGCTTCCTAGTTCAGAACTTATTGACCATTAAAACTCAAGATCAATATTCCATAGCACTTAAAATACACAGATATGAATTTTAATGTCCTCCAATCACCTGGCCCTCTTTCTACTTTTTGACCTCTCTGACATCCTATTACCCTTCCAGTAACCTCTAAGCCCCTGAGTATCTCCTTGAATATATTATAATTTTATTTTAGACACAGTATGTAGTTTACTAAATACTTGATATATACCAAGTATTTCAGCACAGGATAAAATCGCATATTCCAGTCATAAAATAAAAATAAAAAAATAAAAATAAAATAAAAAATAAAAATAAAATAAAAAATAAAAATAAAAAAATAAAAATACATGACCACCACTTAAAATTGCAATTCACCCAAACAACAAATACTTGTTTTAAGATCTGGGACATATTAATTAATTTATTTACTTATTTATTTTTAATTTTTTTTATCACTGAAGTATAGTTGACACAAAATGTTATATTAGCTTCAGGTACACAACACAGTGATCTGACACGTCTGTATTTTACACTATGCTCATCAAAAATGTAACTATGGAAAGAACCTAGATGTCCATCCACAGATGAATGGATCAAGAAGATGTGGTATATATACACAATGGAATACTATGCAGCCATCAAAAGAAATGAAATCTTGCCATTTGCGACAACATGGATGGAACTAGAGCGTATCATGCTTAGCGAAATAAGTCAAGCAGAGAAAGACAACTATCATATGATCTCCCTGATATGAGGAAGTGGTGATGCAACATGGAGGCTTAAGTGGGTAGGAGAAGAATCAATGAAACAAGATGGGATTGGGAGGGAGACAAACCATAAGTGACTCTTAATCTCACAAAACAAACTGAGGGCTGCTGGGGGGAGGGGGTTTGGGAGAAGGGGGTGGGATTATGGACATTGGGGAGGGTATGTGCTTTGGTGAGTGCTGTGAAGTGTGTAAACCTGGTGATTCACAGACCTGTACCCCTGGGGATAAAAATATATGTTTATAAAAAAAAAACAAAAAAAAAACAAAAAAAAGCATTTCCACAGGGGCGCCTGGGTGGCTCAGTGGGTTAAAGCCTCTGCCTTCGGCTCAGGTCATGATCTCAGGGTCCTGGGATCGAGCCCCACATTGGGCTCTCTGCTCAGTGGAGAGCCTGCTTCCTCCCTCTCTGCCTACTTGTGATCTCTGTCTGTCAAATGAATGAATAAAATCTTTAAAAAAAAAAAAAAAATGTAGCTATCCTCTGTCACCGTACAACACTATCGCACTACAATTAACTGTATTTTTTTATGCTTTACCTTTTATCCATTGACTTATTCATTCCATAACTGGAAGGCTGTACCTCCCACTCCCCTTCACATGCTTTGTCTGGTAAACCATCAGTTTATTGTCTGTATTTATAGGTCTTTTTCAGCTTTTTTTATTCACTTGTTTTGTTTTTTAGATTCCACATATAAATGAAATCATATGGTATTTTTCTTTCTTCATCTGACTTATTTCATTTGTATGGTACTCTCTAGTACCAAATGGCACCTCTTGTCACAAATGGCAAGATCTCCTTCTTTTTACAGCCGAGTAAGAATATTCCATTGTATGTATATATCACACTTCGGAGGCTTCCAAATCCAGCATTGTAAATAATGATGCAATAAGCATAGAAATGCATATATATTTTTGAATTAGTGTTTTGGTTTTCTTTGGGTAAATACCTAGTAGTGGAATTACTGGATCATATGGTATTTCTGTATCAAAATTTTAAGGAACCTCCATACTGTTTTCCACAGTGGCTGCACCAATTTACATTCCCACCAACAGTGCATGAGGGTTCCTTTTTTCCACATCCTTACCAATACTTGCTTCTTATTTTGTTTTTTGCTTTTGTTTTTGGTGGTGGTGTTTTTACTTTAGCCATTCTGACAGGTATGAGGTAATATCCCATTGTGGTATCAATTTGCATTGCCTTAATGATACAAATTTAGTGATGTTCATCATCTTTTTATGTGTCTGTTTGCCATCTGTATGTCTTCTTTGGAAAAATTTCTTTTCAAGTTATTTGCCCATTTTTAATCAAATTGTTTTCTGGTCCTTTATTGTATAAGTCCTTTATATATTTTGGTTATTAAGCCCTTGTAGGATATATCATTTGCAAATATATTCCCCTGTTCACTAGTTTGTCTTTTGAAGGTAAACATTTTGTATTTCTATGCTGTGGACCAGAGAACTCCAAGAATTGTCTAATTTTTCTTCTTTTTAAGTGCTACCTTACACAAAGTACTCAATACTTTTGAAATTTTTGGAGCAACTTTAAGGCTTGTAAATACATAGAACAAATATTTTTTTTTAAAAAATCACTCCATGGTATTTCATTTTACTTTCAAAATATAAAGAACAAAATAAAGAGAAACATTGCAAGTCTAAAATAAACTTTATATTTCTAAAAGATTGCAGGATTCTCAGTGTCTAGAACAGTGTCTAACTTTGTATAGGTGCTTAATATTTATTGACTAACTAAATTATTAAGTATATTAGCTTCTTATAGAATTTTTAGTCTAATGGGGCTATAAAAAATGTGTTATGCCACAAAATTATATGATAAATGTCACAATATAGGTCATGCAGAGAGCTTGGGATCACACAGAAGTAGATCCTGCTTCAAATACAGAGAGGTAGCAACAGGCTTTTGAAGGAATTGTATTTCCTGTAGGACGAAATCTATGTCATTGAGCTATCATGGATCAAAACAGTCAGTGAAAGGAGGAAGGAATTGTCATTAGTTCTTAGATCATAAAACAGGCAGCTGTTTGACCTCACTACCAGTAGGGTTAACCTCCTTATTATGTACAATATCAATTATATAATTAATTATGTTGGTATATGCTGTATAGATACCAATTATATATATGTTTAATTAAACTTCATTATACTTTGTTTGTAAACCTAATTTGTTCTACATGTTATATTGTCTTCCTTTTACTTTTCCTGTAATTTTGCTGAACAAATTGAGATATAAAACATTTTACACTGTAGGCCTGAAGTGTAAAATCCCAATTCTTGTCACATAAGCAATACATATAAGTAATAATGTAGCTAATGTAGTTTCTCAGACACTGAAATAAACTTAAAAACAATGTAGATGTCATTCTAACCCAATTTCTTGAACA